>NC_031786.1:2601798-2636137 GCF_001522545.3 Parus major | reverse complement strand
GGTTCCTGCAGCTGCCTGTGCTCTCCTGATGTCCAGGCCATCAGTGCAGGCTGAGACCAAAGGTTCTTGTGCAGAAAACTGGGGAAAAACAATGAAAGAAAACCAAACCAAAACAACCCAAGTCTGGAAGGGATTGTGTTTGGGGTGTACCTGGCTGCTTGCCCTGCAGCTCTTCCTGCTGCAGAGCCAGGGATCCAGGGATGGGGGAGAGGGATTGCCTTGGATCTCATCGAGCAGAGCGTGTCTGAAATCAGCATCAGCCTGTCCAGTGTCCTTGGGTGAACTGGGCTTCCATGTGCTGGCATATGGCACCTGCAGCTCCGTGTGCTGCCTCCCCTGGGCCCTGGACAGGTGGAGTTTGGAGTGATAATTTGGGTGATGCTGATACAATGAAGTATTGGGGAAAATAACAATCCTACTGTTCTCTGTGTGTGTACATGTACTGACTCTAGGTTAGAACTGTTCTGAATTTCTGCTGCTTTGTGAGACCCTGAAGGAGCAGCTGTCCATAAGTAAAACAGAGCAGCCTGGAAGTAATTGTCTGTGTGTACTTGTAAGAGAAGTGCTTTTTTGTGTTTTAGTTCTGCATTTCTGAGTGTGCTTTGGGAAATGGAAAAGCTGAATGTTTAAGAGGATTGTATCTCTAAAAATCCAAAGGGTGTTAGCTGGTTATGTTGGAATACTGATGGCAAAATCTGCTTTTTAACTTTATTTTATTTTTAATAAAATAAATTTCTGGAGCTGCAAAACAGGCAGGAGGAAAAACTATATGTCTGCATTAAAATGACATATAGTTGCATTTTATAGGTGCATTTTGTTTTATGAACTTCTCCAGCACAACTGCAGGAAGGGCAACCTGGCTGATCCTCTGCTCTGCAGCCATGTGCTTCTGCCACTTCCTTTGCCACAGGTTTGCAGATGGCGTGACTGCAGGATAAGTCTGTGCAGCTCTAGGAGCCAACAGTGAACTAATCTGTCTCCCCAGAAGGTTCATTTTCTGTTAAGCCAGTTCAGCTTCCTGCTCTACCTTGTATTGCTGTGCTGGCTGGACCTGCTTTGAGGGAGGAACAGCTGCAGCCCCCTGTACTGTGGGGTGCAACATGAAACCTTCCAGCATGCTCTGATCACCGATCCTGCTCAGAATAATGGTCAGCTGCTGTGTTAGTGAAATGGCAGAGACCGCAGAGGCTGCAAAGTGTTACCACTCCCATTTTCTCACTAGGTAAACTGGGGTCAGGGATGCTTTTTGACTTGCCCAAGGTCATGCACAAATTAGTGGTAGAGCCAGAAACAAGACCTAAAAGACCCCGTTTCCTTTCATTGCCACAGTGTTTTCCATTGCAGATGCAGAAATGTTGCTCAAAAAGAACCCAGGGCTCGGATCAGCCTCAGGGGAGATCAAATAGCCCCGTGGTGAAAAGGCATCCCAGAACAGCTGCCTGCTGCTCACTGGTTTTAGGCTGAGATTCCCTCAGTAGCATCATTTCTGGTTCCCACTGAACATTCAGATTGATGGAGCCATTCTGCAAAGCAAGAAGCTTTCACTTACAGATATGCAACTTCTGTACTTGTTCAAAACAGCCAGAAATGTTATTTATACCGAATTTACAGCTCAAAGCTATCAGCTGCTAAAGCCCCTCCCTGCCTGTTCCTTCTATCTTTTTTTTTCCTCTTCTTCTTTCATTTTTTCTTTTTTCTGGTCAGGCTCTTGTTTTGGAAATACCCCAGATTGTAATAATTTTACTTGTACTGCATTACTTGGCTTTGTTCATCTACTGATGAAGTGCCAGCCCTGAAGAGCTGCCAGATGAGAGTAGGAATCTTGCAGCACTGGAGGGAACTTTCCTGGGATTATTTTCTGGTCGAGTCACCCTGCTCTGCACAGGGCTCTGCCCACAGGGGGTTAAGGTGCACAGAAAGTCTGATGGACTGCACCCATCAAAGCCCAGGGAAGAGGCTGCAGCCTCAGCTGGACAAGCTCTGGCCAAGTGGATGAGAAAAGGAGCAGCAGCAGAAATTCAGGGGTGATTCAGGTTCCCAAGAAAGGCCATCCACGGCGTGAAGCAGCAATGGGAACAGGGGAGATCCAGTCACCAGCTACCCATGGTCCCACTCCAGACTCGCCTCCCAGAGCTTTGAACTCCAAACCAGGGAGTTTGGTTAAAGGGTTAGTTCAGTTCTCAGGCCCAGATTGACTACAAAGATCTGAGCCTTGATGAACATTTTAACTAACTTGGCCCAAACCCCCAGCTCACAACAGAGCACAAATCCAGGCGCTTTGATGTGGGCTGAGGTTTTGTAAAGAAAGGTTCAGCTGGCTCTCCAGTTGACTTTGGGTTTGGCTGCTCCTCCTGGGTCACTCCAGCCTGGAAGGGCTGCTGTGGGCTGGCCCAGGGCTGCTGTCACTGTCACAGCTGGGGACAGAGCAGCTCTTGTCACTGCCAGTTGCAGAGAGGCAAGAAAACAGCGGGCAGCAGATGCCATTAACTCTTTGCAGGCTGCGCCGTGATCTGCCACGAGGCCTTCTAGAATTTCATCCCCTGATGGCTTTCTACAGAGAACCCACCCTCTGCAACAACAGAATTTAAACAAGCAGATCATCTTACATGCTTTTCTTGGGTTTGAGTCATTTTAACAGTTTAACTTGCCTCTTGGTAAGATCTACTGAAGCATTACCGCAAAAATCTGAATGCCAGTTTTCTCTCATTATTCTCCTTTGCACAGATTTCAGGGTGTAGGTGCAATATCTTAGCAAAAAAGAAGGAATTTTTTTTTTTTTTCCCCTGGGAAAAAGTGATGGACAGCAAGTGAAACTGAGCTCCTGGGGAGTGAAGTCCTTTGGGTACTTGTGGATGTCACTGCAGTGGCACCCCAGCTCACTGACCAGTAACTAGCTTGGTTGAAGTCTGGCTCAGCAGATCCAACTACAAAGACTTGCAGTTTTGAAGGACTCCTTTCTTGCAAGAATATATAAGAATCTTTTCTAAGAGCAACTGCTTAAGTCTCTCCTGTGATCTCCCACAGTAGACCTAAAAAGTAGATTAAGAAAAGTAATAAGCTAAAGGAAAAAACCAGTGCTTTGCTCATTTATTTTATACATTAAGGGGAACACTGACCTTCGAGATCTCTTTTTTCCCTAGAATTCATGGTGATGAATAGAATGTATTCTGACTTTAAATGAAACAGAGTGCTTTGAAAAGACAGAAAATTAGCAACATATGGGCCAAAGAACCCAAAGAGATGAGAAAAAAGGAGGGGGAAGAAAATGAAGGGAAGTTTCAGATGTCACTGTGATCCTGCAGCAGAATATTTTAATGTTTGTGCTATGAGGGGAGGTCAGGCCCTCTTTGGACATCCCCTGGTGTCGTGATGAGGTTTTTCTGTGTGCAAGACAAATAGAAATTACACTTCCTCCACTGCAAATGCTCCTTTAGACCCAACCAGAAGATGCCACAGAAGAAAAGGACAGCAGGATCTTACAGACAAGGTGATTTTTCCCTTCCTTATCCCCTCTCTGATTGATCACACATGATCAGCCCAGACATGATTGATCATGTGTGATACAATATCCCCTTCCACACTCCCTGAAAACCTTGGAGTTCCTGGAATTTGGTCCCTGGTTGTTACCCCAGGAGGACTTGGACATGAGGCAGAGCAGGGGACGTTCCTGGGTGTCCCTGGGTGTCCCTGGGTGTCCCTGGGTGTCCCTGGACGTTTTCACACTGCAGAGCAGCCACCACCAGCTTCCCACAGGAATTGTACTGGCTCATACTCCAAAAGGATGCCAGTCCTGTTAGCTGCCCACCAGCACTGCTCACAGACCCATTCTCCACAGCCCCTTTTTCCATAGCCCAGCACTTCCTCAAGGGTTTCCCTCATCCACAACACCCCTGCAACTTCCACCAGAGACAGGCCCTGCTTTCAACTCACCACTGACACAAGCATTTGCTTATTTTTATTCAATTAAGTCAATTTTAAAAGTATATCATATTGCAAATTATATTCCTACTACAGCTTTTCCTTAACTTGCTTTTTTTTTTGGCTTTTTTGGTTTTTTTTTTTTTGGAGAGAGAATTTCCATGTTTTTCTTAAAAGTATATTTGAAATATTCCATTTCTACAGGAGGAGGCAGCACACTGTGTAAGGGGTGGTTGGTTAAAAATAGCTTATGATCCAATCAATGCTAATTACCTGAGCCTTTTGGATGGCTGGGAATCTTCACCAAATCAGGAAATAGCTGAAGTGAGAGCTGCAGTGTCAAACTCTTGCAATTAATTTTGTGTAATCACTTAAGTGTCTTATTAATTGATTCAATATTCTTAATTAAATAAAAAAAAAACCACTCCCATTTTTAATTAATGTTTGATTCAAGACAACCAGAGCAAGGGAACTTGGAGTGAAAGCTCCCAGCTTCACACTTGGAGAGGCCAGGTGCTGATGGGGAATCTCTCCAGTGGCAGGGAATTAGTGCAGAAAAATCCAACCTGGCCATTCCTGTCACTGCTGTGGTGACACAGGCAAGTGCCACATCCAAGCATTGTGCAGACAGCTATGAGACACTAAATGCTAGTTCTTTTTCCCCAAGTGAAACCAAATCTGGGTAAAATTAACATTCTATCCTGTGAGTACATTTAGTCCAGATCCAAGTCTGCTTATATTTTCCATTCTGCCTCTGTCATTTTAGCTCATTTGTCTCTCAGCTGAAAAGAAAAAAGAAGGGGAGGAAGTGCTCTGCTGTTGCACAAGCATGAAAACTGTTCTGTGCTCCCTAAAACATCCCTCAGTCCAGGTACCCCTTCACATCCAGTAATATTTATGTGTATATATATATATATATATATATATATATATATACACACCACACTTAGGTATTTGCACAGACCTGTTTTGCCTCCACCCCATATTTTGGAGCATCTGGTTAAGAATTCCTAACTTACTTTGGGCTTTGCTTCTCCTCTTGGCCATTGTGAAGCTTTGCTTTTGCACAGGATGCCCAAATTCTTCTATAAAAGTCAGGTTTTATTTTTATTTTTTCCCTTTTTCTTTTCTTTTTCTGTTTTTTTTTTCTTTTTCAAATGCTGCTGCTTCCTTCCAGAGCTGCATGTGCTTAAATCAGCAGAGTGTTAAAGCAGAGAAGTAAATAGGAAGCTTGTGAGTGAAATGCTTGATCCAAGAGCTCTTGCAGTAATAGCATAAACCCCTTTTGGCAATAACTGTGGCCCACTTTGGGGAAGGACAGGAGAGAAATTAAGCCTCTCTGGGCTTTGGCTTCTGTGCCAGGCCTGCCTGTTAAGGTCCTGCTTTGTGTGAGGTTGTTAATGGCTCATGGATTATGGAAATCCTTTAGCAAATGGGTTCTCTGAGCAGGTCTTGGGTGTTTTTCAAAGAGGAAGTCAAAGTCCTGGGATGGGGTTGGAAATTATGGATGCCAGGCCCAGCCCAGCACAAACTCCTCCAGATGCTGGTGGGACAAGCCATGATTTGGGCATTGCTGTTTCTCACAGAACTAAAAGTTGCTTCTCAGTGTTTCACCAGCCCCACCTGCCTCTGCAGTGTGGAAAGAAAAGCCACCTCAGCTTCTTGTCCAAGCTCACCTGGATATCCACACCTGGGATAAAACAAGTGAGGGAAACAGCACCCTGAGGTGACATTTTGCCCTCAGAGCAGTGTCATCCAGGCCGAAGGCTCCTGCAGCCCGGGGACACAGAATGTCTGACCACAGAATGACACCCTGAGCCCTGGGCTCAGCCTGCCTCGGCACTGGCAGCCCGGGAGCCTCTCCTGGGGTGCTGCTGGACAATTTATTTGCAGATGGGCTGAGACTTCAATGAGCTGCTGGCTCTTCCCACAGCCTGGCTCACACAGCCTCACACAGATCTGCAGGTGAGCAGAGAAGAGACCTTAAAGCTCACGTAGTTCCACTCCCTGCCTCAGGACACCTTGTGCTATCCCAGGCTGCTGCAAGCCCCATCCAGCCTGGCCTTGGACACTTCCAGGGGTTTGTGCTCCACCTGCTCTCCCCCTGTTCCTCCTCTGCCTGTCAGGTCTTGCCTTGTGGGCCAGGAGGGCTTTGGGAGAGACAGCACCCAAGCCAAACAGTGTCCCCACCTGGCTGAGGCTCCTCTGGGACAAATATCCATAGCCAACCCTCATCCCCTCATCCCCATCTTCATCCCCACCCCCAGCAATTCCAGGAGCAGTGCACACCGAGCCCAGCTGCCCTGGGATGTGGTTACACGTCACCTCTGAGATGGGAGGCCCTGCAGGAGCTTTTTCCCTCTGGCTGCCCTCCCAAACTCCCCCCAGCCTTTCCACACCGTGGAGCACACTGAACACGGAGCCTGAGGAGCCAAGCCCTCGGGTAATGATTTTTAGGGTCAGACAAACTCTGCCCTTTGCTTCCCCTTTGCACCACGAGGACCCCGCAGCCGAGAGCGGGGCCAGAAACACCAGCCAGAATCTCCCAGGATTTGAAGAGACATCATAGCTTTGTCTGGGGGTTTTTTGGGTTTTGTTTGGGGTTTTTTTTTCCTCCCCAAATGGATCTTTCAAAACTCACCTCTTGTGGTTCCTTGCACCGATGTTGCTGGAAGAGATAAGGCTGGGTTTTGGCTGGTGTCCAGCTCAACTCTTGATGGAGCCGTGCACTTCAGCGCCGAGCTGCAGGACTCTTCCTCCAGAATAAAGGCTCCTTTTTCAGTTTATAGACACAAATACATGAATAAAAGCATATTTCATGTGTGATGTCTAAGTGTATCAATCAGATAACTGGAACTGGTGTGCGTGTGGAGAAATTTCTGACGTAATACAACTTGTACAAAGAAGAAAGGCGCTTTCATTAATCTGCTGCTTGGAATGTCACTTCTACACCAACAAGTGATTCAGTAAGAACTTGGAAAAACAAATGAAGCCCATTGCTTTCAAATATGCAGGAGCCTCCCAAATTACAAGATTGAGTGAGTGTACAGGATTCACAAGAAGGAAGAGATTCCCAGATCCCAGAAAGGCCCAGAAAAATAACTGGAAAATGCAGGCCAGGTATGCATAAACAATGCTGGTGTGTCCAACAGAAAATAAATCTGTTCACACTGTTGTCTCTTTTTTAGGGAAAGGAGGAAATCACCACAAAACACAAGATCCTGAGGAAAAGAGTTTGCAAAAATCCTCATGCAAATTGCCTTTGTAGTGTGAGTACAGAAGGGGCTTGCTGACTCCTGCCAAGATTAAGAGTCTCCTGCATTCAGATCCTGTGTCCTGTTGAGATTTACAGCTTGTCTGTAACGTGAGGACAGAGTCTTCCATCGTGTCCTTGTAGTCCCAAGAATGCACAAATCCAAAACTCATTGGGACCAACTGACTCAGATACAAGTGATGAACCCACACTGCAAAATTCAGCTCTGGGTATGGGTATAAATGCCCTGAAGAATGGTGAGTTTGAATTTATTAGAAAGCACTACATTAAAATTAAGTGGAAGATTTTATTTGAATCAAAGAAAGGAAATTAAATTTAGGTGGAAATTCCACCATCAAAAATTACTGCACTTTGTTTCAATGTTTTGGCACCTACAGATGGGTAAATGCTGTTCTGTCCTTGGACATCTCCACTGTATCTTAAATGACTTTTGTGCAGGCACGAGATGATATTTAATAATATTATTTAATCTCAAGTGTGAAACCATTTATTTTCTCTGAAAATGAAAGATATCCTATCTTTTTTTTTTATTCCTCACAGGTATTTATAAGGTGTCTGTCACACAGGTATCCAAGTGCCAGGTTTTTTCCTTGTAAAGAAAAATTAAGTTCTTTGATTATTTTTTTAAAGGTAATTTCATACCAAGCAAATGAAGCTTTCATTTAAGAGGTATTAAAGGAATAGTTGTAAAAAAAATGGAGGAAACACCTCTTCAGGGATAATAAAAAAGCTGTTATGGCCATTCCAGTAGCTCCCCAAATGTGATCTTGCACCACAGATAATCCATGGAATATTTTCTGGGGCTCCACAGAGATCTTGGCTCTCTTCCTTATTTCCAGCTCCTGAAATATGTACAGAGACAGCCTGAAAATACACATTATTGTTTCCTAATGCAGTTTTCCACTGCAGCATCCACTGCTCTTGACAGAAGGAAGTCTGTCAGTCCTAGTGGGGCAGGCATGCAGGAAAGGAGGGAAGGGGCAAGGAAATTTCAAATTCAGGAGATAACTGGGAGCAATGGGGGTTTCCCCCAGGACAGGTTGGTGTCCAGACCGAAGGATGAAGTTGTCTCATTGTTGGGGTCTGGTGGCAGCATCAGCTCTTGCAGGTGATGAGAGAAGGGGACACGTCTGAGATGAGCTCAGCCAAGTATCCCATTGAAAAGTGGCATTTCCCCACAAAATGCAGAGGAAACTCTTGGATCCCTCCCTTGTCTTGAAGGGCAGGTGCAGAAAATGGGGCTCCAGCCACCAAAACCATCCTTGGTGCTCTTAGTGCTGGACCCTTCTCCAACAAGATGTGAATTATAGGATAAAGGAGTGCCAAGATAAAGGAAGCTGGTCAGCAAAAGGTTAATTCCCCAAAGACAAGAGATAGCAGCACCCTGCTAATGACAGTGCTGGGACAGCAACTGAAGACAGGGACAGAGGCCATCCAAAAATGGATGTGACAAACGTGCTGCTGATTTTAGCGGCTGCACCTCACACGTGGATAATGTTTTGGTGACTTCTCTGCCATAGGGAGAGGAGCAGAGGAGAGTGGAGATTGCAGCTTTAGTGCAGCCTTTCTTTTCCCAGGGAGGGTGGGAATCTCAGTCTGCCACGGGCATGGATGGAGCAGCAGCTCTGGAGCCACCCAGCCTCACCTCTCCCTCAGCTCTGGTTCTGATCAACCCCACCGCAGAGAACGGAGTTTCCAGCCAAATCCTCCTGCACAGAGCTTTAGCTCAAACCCTCTGTGGCGTTGATGAACACCTCAAAGTCACTTGGGGCATCTGCATTGAGGAGGGGATGTTTTCCAGCTGCTGCTGTGGGGTGGCACAGGCTGAGTGTGAACACCCAGCAAGGAGCAGCCCAGCATTCCCACAGATTTATCCTGCCCCTGCCACAGAGCAGCCACATCCAAAAAAGTTCCACCCATTCCAAAGGGAAAGGTTAACAATTATACCCAGCTAATTATATCCTGATAAAAACACCAGCCTCATTATCCATCCCGGTTCGTATTTTCATATCTAACTTCTGTTTATTCCAAGTAAACACCCTCAAATTATTATTAATATGCTTTCTTAAAAATACAAGATACCCTCAACTTTATTTCCAGGGATACATGTTCATTAGAGATAAGGTGATTTTTTTTAAAAAAGTCATTTTATACTGTTAATTGTAAGCAGAAAACAATAAGCTCCCCATGAAAATGCACAAATAAAGCAACACACGGGCCTCGAATGCCAGAAGTTCAGTAATTGCTTTTCTGATAAAATGTTTTCAACTTCTTAATATTATTTTTATAGCTAGAAATCTCTCTTTCAGACAATGGGCTAGGAGCTGGCATTCCCCATATGTTTTAGACAAATAATGCACTCCTGATTGAAAGCAATGGAAGAATCACTCCTGCCTTGTGGGTATTACATTTTTTAATCTACCAATAAGTTTGGTTTTTCTTCCTTTTTTTTTTTTTTTTTTTTTTTTCTTTTTTTATAGTTTTACAGAAAGTAATTTCAAACTGTAAGCCACGACTGACCTAACTACTTATTAAAAATGCTAATATGCTTTTGTGCTTTGATGTCTGGTGAACAATAAAAGGGAGAGAGTTACTCTGGGACACTGTAATCCTTTATTTGTCACTAAGTTATGACACCCAGCAGAGCTGTGTGACAGTCCAAATCAATCATCCCCCGTGCACTGCAGGCCTTCTCTGCCTCCTGCAGAGTCTATGCAGTTTAATTAGCTTTTTTTCACACTAGCATAATGTACATCTGCAGCTTCAGCAAGAAAAAGAAATGGAGGATAGTTCACTGGGATACAGTGCCTTAAAAAAAGTTCATATAAAAAAAAAAAAGTCTGAAAGAAGAAACATCACAATCCTTTGTAGTTTACTTCAGAGGAGTTTGCGGTAGAAATCTACAGGACTGGGTACTCTATATTGTTAAATGTAGATTTTTTTTTAACCTAATAAAGGGCTTTTCAGCTAAAATCTCAGATGGCATTTAAAGCCTTGTTCTTTTCTAATGGTCTATATCTTTTATACCTTCTTCTCGCGGTTGATCATGCAGCAGCTCATTATCTGCTCCTCTCCCCCTCCCCACGGTGGGCTGGCACAATGGAGGCTTCAAACCGATATTTGCTGGTTAGAACTCACTGCCCCATCCCTGGCTGGAGGAGGCAAAGCCCTGCTCCCTCCCACCAGCACTGACCCCATGGCCAGAGCCCGCTGCAAGGGCTGGATCCACAGTAAATAAGATTTCCCCACAGTAAATCAGATTTCCCCACAGTAAATCAGATTTCCCCACAGTAAATCAGATTTCCCCACACTCAGCCAAGCACAAGCCCACGGGAGCGCGGGTGGAGAGGGGCTGAACCAGCCTGGCATCCCCTCAGCCACCCTGCCCGAGAGCAAGCGACGTCAGGGGAGAGAAAACCTTCAGATAAATGGGATTCCGTCATCCCAAGGAAATATTTCTGGCCTTATTAGGCTCGTGGTCGGATCTGATGACACAGTCAATCAGATGAAACCGACTCAGGCGCTGCCTTGTTTCAGAAGGGGCAGCATCCCTTTCCAGCCATTCCAGCCGAGCCAATAGAACTCGTTAGATGATGGTGCAAGCTAAACTGCCTGGCTTTCATTTGTCTTCTCTCCCCTCCGTGTTCGCCGAGGAAGTTTAAAGGCAGGAGCGACCCTTCCTCGCTCTGCTCCTCCGCGCACGGCCACAAAGGAGTCACCTGCAGGTTGCTTTATTCAAATACTGGATTGCATTACCAGAGGCTTGTCACTCCTAATAACCTCCCAGCAGAGAAATGCATCTGAGGAGATGATGGGTTGGGTTCAAACAGGGGCACTCCACAAGGGCCAGCACTTCCCACTGCCCGGTCTGAGGAGCTGGGCCGCCAAGGAAGCGCCTCACAAAGGCGGTGGCTGCGCACGGATGAGGTCCAGTGGGTCACCCTGGTGGAGGCCATCACAAAGGCTGGGGAGCAGTCAAAGACATTTATCAGCCTCTTGATTCTGAAGCAGAACTCTGCCTTCAAATAGCAGCAATTTGCTTAAGATCTGCTCGGACTGCTGATGTTCCCCTCCAGCGCCTTCACTCGCGAAATGCAGACGTGATGCACCAAATCTGGGCTCTAATGAAAGAACAAGAGCACTGGCCAGACCTACTGTCAAAGACCCTTTCAGAGCTGTACCTGAAACTGTCTTTTAAACAGCACCTCTCTAATCCTTCAGTGCAAAAAAATACTTTATCCTCTTGTGGGAATTATACATATTTCCCAGTTCAAAGAAGTATAAAATATAAATGTACTTCTGTACAATTCAGCATTAAGAAGAGTAAATAGTGTACAGTGCCTTTTCATCTTTAGATTTCAAGTTGCTTAAGCATTTAGAGACTACAGTTGGCATTTCTTGCTGTGCTGCTTCTTGGTCTAATGCTATTATTGAAAATACTTTTATCCTGGGCCTTGGCTGGGGTAATTCCTTTGAAAAATCTTATTCCACACTTATGCCAGCAATTCTTCACTGTTTCCCCTTCTTAAACAGATAATTCATTAAGACCATAATATGCAGTTGTAACGTATTTCCAGTTTAATGTTTAACAGAGTGTTCCAGTTTGGGGTCTGGTGGACAAAAGCACTGGATTTCTTGCTCAGAAATGAAACATTTTGAAATTGTGACAATAACCCAGCTGAGCTTCCCTCTGTGAAGAGCAAAGAGCAGCCACGGTCCTCATGAGAGACTTTTTCTCACAGGATCCTCTCCTGGGTGTTTCAGTGCAAGCAAGCACCTCCCTCCCAAAGCATCCCAAAGATGGATCCTCAAGGACTTGGAGAAAGACAAGAGGAGCAGCCCATGTCTCCTCAGCCACGTTCTCAGGAGAGCCTTGGTCTCCTCAGAAACACGACCAGAAGGAGATACACAGACTCCTGCTCTTTATCCACACACCAGGGACTTGCATGGCCACTTCATCATCCAACTCCTTTCTCCTGGAAAGTGTGCCCAAACCACTGCACTCCCAGTTCCTCTTCCCAGGGAGAGCCTGAGGGTTTCTCTTTTATTTCCACCCCCATCCTTCCTGGCCAGGGGACAACCCTCACCCCAGAACAGGCTCCAAGACAGGTAGTGCAGGGTGCCTGGGAGTGTTGCTTGATTAGAGGAAAGGATGAAAAGTGAGATGAAACCTCACTCCTTCCTGTTTCTTATGCCTTGTTAGTGGAAATCTTTTGGGGATGAGGAAAACTGAGAGCTTTAAGGCTTCTCTGTAAGAGAGAATCTAGAGCAGAAAAGAATTTCTCCTTGTAATTCAGCAGGTTATACATTGAAGTAAAAGAGTGCCCAATCAAATAATAAAAAATAATTTGTGAGCCATCTAATGCCTTGCCTGGTGCAGGAGAAGCATTGCTTTGGTGAAGAACAGCCTGAGGAAGAGGAGCAGAGGCTGGTTCTGGGAAGAGGATGAAATTATTGATTTCCTTTTTGAGAAAGTCAGGGGAGGGTGATTGAAAGCATTGCACTTCCACTGGAAGATGCCCCAATTACACATTGAAGACAAATCATGGCTTTTCCCTCTTTTGCCACACCATCATCTTCTTCAGGGAGATCCAAAAAGCAGAATTTTCCTTGTTAAGGCTCAGCAGGTGAGTTCTGCAAGAGCTTTCAATGCTGCTACTGCCCCATTCTCACCTTGTCCTGCCCCTGTGGTATGTTCCTGCTGCTGTGGCACAGGGAATCAGAGGCTGGGAGGAAATCCTCCCTCCCTCCCTCTCCATGAAGCTGCTGGGTTTCCCCTGGAGAGCTCATGATGCTGGCAAAGCCTTGCTCCTCCAGCTCTGAAGGGGGAGAACAGAGAGAAGGGGAAGTGGGGGTGTGATAACATCTCCAACCACCCCAGCAGATCTGCTGGGATTCACCTGCCAGCCCTGAGTCAGGCAGGAGGTCAGTGGGACCCATCTCTGTGGTTGGGTGGTTGCCTCCAGCAAAGCCAGGACCTGCTGTTCCAGAGAGGGAGCAGCACAGGGATCCCAGCCCGTGCCTGATTCTGGAGCTCTCACTTTGCTGACACTGGAAAGGCATCAGAGAAGATAGGAGGATACTTATGCAAAGACTTCTATCAATGGGGAGGCCCATCTTCAAAGCTTTGATTTTACCAGGTGCTGGCACCCCTTCTGAGAGCTGTTCTTGCTCGGGGGGATTCCATCTCAAAGACTTCACATCACAGGAAGGGGAGCCCAGCTTTGAAGAGTCTCACCAGCAATGGGCCAAACCTCTTATTTGCATTTCATTTTTGGCTGTGTGAAGCTCGTTGGCACCAAACAAGAATTTTGCAACCTTTTTAAAGCAACAAGGAGCAGTGTTTGCTGACACAGCTCAACACCAGGACTCGTACATGTGCATACAGCTGAGAAAGTCACCAGCAGTCTGGGCAGGTGTGGATGAGCGAATTAGAGTTAGAACAAAGCAATGGTGCATTTGGAGTATGCCCATCAAGTTGCAACAAGCTGAAGTTCATGTTAAATTAAGGGATGTTCTTCCAGCATTTGCACTTGGCAGCTGGTTTGATTTCTGAAGTGAAGCCATGAAGAGAACTTTAGGCTGAGTTTATTTTAAGGCTGTCTTGTTTGAGTGGCTTTGCTGATGGTCCTGGGAATCTGTGTCACGTTGGACTCCAGCAGAATTTCTGCTGGATCCTCAGCACAGCCAGTGGGGCCTGCCTGGTCAGGGAGCAGCATCTTGCAGTGTTTCAGAAGCACAAAAGGCATTGCCAAAGGCCACTCAAACTTGTTTTTAACTTCAACTTTACAACTTTATCCAACTCAGAGTTTCTTTAATTTCCTAAAGGTTCTTAGAATATAGGGCAGCGCTGACATAATCAAAGCAGCCAAGTCTCCTGGCTCAGACACCGTCTTTGACCTTTCTGTGGTTCATTTTCCCTCTGTCACTTACTTTTCAGTGGAATTGCAGAGCTTCACCCTCTAGTGTCTGAGGAGGAGTTTGGAAGGCGTTTTAGAAATGAAGGTCATTAGACGTTACCTTTCCTGCTGCAAGCCCTTGCATGATGCACAGAGAGGATTATTATGCCCTTGCCCTTTGGTGTAAACAAACCTTGGAGCTGTTCTCTGCCATGTAACCAGAACAAAGCCCTTTGCATCGTTAAACCTCCAACATGAGAGGCTCAGGGAAAACCTATTTACCATGCAGAACACAAGAAAGGTTCCCGAACAATCCGAGACAAACGTCTCTGCTGGGAAAGTACAGAGGTGGGACTGCTGGTTTCCCTTTTAGGAGGATCCCCATATTCCCCAGCTCCCCGCTGGGCTGGCACAAAGAACCTGGAGCTGCTGGTCCTCCCTGCTCTGCTCGCTGTCCACAGAGGACTTCAAGAAGATGCAGCAAATCTTACCTCATGCACAAAAATTCTTTGTGTAGTGGGTGATCTCTTGGTGCCCGGGGGCAGGCTGACAAAAAAGAGGGTTCCCAGGGAGACAGAGCTTTGCACTGAACCCTTAAGCCATGGAGAAACTGCTTTGAACTGTGTGTGACTCGGGTTCTGCTGAAGCACCGATTGTTTGGTTGGGGTGAGGTTGAAGCCAAGGCTTTGGTTCAGGTCAGCATACCCATGGAGGGGGTCAGAGCCAGCTCAGCTTCCCACGGAGAAGCCAAGGCCAGAACGTGGCTGCTGTGCCAGCAGGACTTCAGGAACTTTCCAGCCTAGTGCCCACCTCAGCACCCTTTTCCTGCACAGCAGTTGTAAGCACAGGGCTACAAACCAGAGCTCGTTTTGCCATTTCCCATCTTCCAATCCTTCCCCTTGACCCTCCAAGCACATCTTGGCTGTGTGGGAGCACGAGGAGACAGCTCTGTCCCTGTTTTGGTGGGTGTGGGATGTGGCTGGCGGGGACTTTTCCGGGCTGCTGCTCTCCCCATCCCAGGCGTGGCAATCAAAGCCCAGTGCTCAAAGCCCCGTGCTCTGCTGAGGTGCTGCCCAGAGGGTCTGCAAGGGCAGCTCTCCTGCTTCTTTGTTTAAATGCTGGCCCATTTGTTGACTCGGAGGCACCCACTCCTTAGCAGAGGCAGCAGCACTGGAATCGTGGCTCACTCTAATGAGCGTCCCTTCAATAACCATTGCCCTGATTTTTGATACCTGGAGAGAAGATGCACCAGCTAGGGAAGAATTTATCAAAAACACGCCACTGACTAGACATCAGAGGGAACCTCAAAGGGACAGTGAACTAGAACAAAGAACAAAAACATTTACAGAAGTGCTACTCTGAAAAAAAGGGAAAGGGAAAAACTGTACTAACAACAGTAACAAGGTCAGCTATAAAACCAGAATTAAAAGGCACTGCTGGGGAAAAGACGACGACTCAAAAAAGCACCAAGAACTAAGAACACAGCTTGCCAATCAGATCTACACAGATTCCCCTTGATATCTTCCCACTAACAGGCTTTCCTGCAGGACAAGTAAAAAGTTTAAGCGGCCGGCTCTGTGAAGGTGGGCTGGAAGCAGGAAAGCAGATTCACAGCTTTTAACACAGATTCAGGTTCTCCATCAATGGCATGGCTCAGAGGCTCGGGGGCTTGGCAAGAGGAGCTGTGCAGCGGCCAGGAACGGGAGCAGCCCTCCAGCAAAGCCCATTTAGGGTGGTTGGACAATTTGAATAATTATTCATGGAGGTTGACACCTGAATGGACTGGTTGGTGCTGCCTCTGCCACTCGCAGCCCGAGGGGGGGACACTGCTGTAAATCACTGCAAATAAAGGTCCAGCCCTGAGCTCCACTAAACTGGAACTAAAATTAGGATGGGTTGAAATCTTGCAGAAAAAACACTTCCTGCAGAAATGGAAGTTTTCTACTCCACAGCAAAATAATTTAATTTCTTTTCTAAATTCCAGTCTCTGGTAATATGAAAGTTTTCAGGATTCAAGGAAAATAGCTAGGGGCTTCTCTACACAGACAGGTCCTTGCACAGCTGCTCTCTTTGCCTCCTGTGCAGATGCACTCATGCTGCCTTCTGTGCATCCATCCAAAGGGAGAGCATTTCTCTCCCTCCCACCCTTGTCCATACCACAGAGAACCTCTGGTTCCTTATGGGACATTCCCAGGTAAGCCCCACTTGAAAACCAGTGGAAGAAAATCAGCTTGGGATTTCAGTCCTGCATTTTCCTGTTCCCTCATTGCTGAAGGGATCAAAAAGATTCATGGCCAACACGGGCACCAAATTGTAAATATTGTGGGCACAGATAACGGAGAAACTTCCAGAGCCATCTCAGCTTCTGGCTGCCTATGGAAACATCAAGAGAACTGAGTGATCTCCCCCCAGAAACAAGAGAATTTCAATTTCCAAGCCCTGATGTGACCCCATCACATCCTGCCAGCCCCAGCTGGGGTGAGCTGTGCTTGCACAGGGATGAGCAGATGGAGCCCTTGTGTGCCCTGGGGCTCCTCCCTGACCTCTGCACACTCCATGTGCCACCAGCTGCTCTTGTAGCCACCAGCCTGGGCAGATCTCCTGAGCGACCTGAGGAGTCCAGAAAGCCATGAAACATCTACACTGAGGTCACTGAACAGCGCAGGAGATGTCACAGAGCTTGAGCCACCTTCACAGGGGTATTCACTCTGCACAGTCAGGGGAGCTGGTTACCCTGGCTGATCTGGGGGCTGGACAGGTTCCTCTGGAGGAGAATGAGACCAGGAGTGACCTCCACTGCTCCTAAAGGAGCCCTTCTCTCCCTGGGAAGCTCTGAACACCAAGACCAAACATCAGGCGCTGTGAACACCCTGTAATCATATGCCTCCCACCAAGAGCTCTCCAAAATCAGGACGGCTTCTATGGGCTGGGCACTAATATTCCTTTTGTAAAGCAGATCCTGGCTGCTTTTTTCCCAGTCCCTTTCCCTGCGAAGCCGTGCTTGTTAGTGAAAGTGAAGAGACTTTAGATTTCTAAAGCCAATGTTAGAATGAGCATTTCCCCGTGAGAGCACCTGGTTCTCGTGTTTAATGAGTAAACACAAGGAAACAGAGGCTTGAAGAATGATTGTTCCCAACATCATTACTTCTGAACCCGACATTAAAGCAAAGTAAAAGACAACAGCACAGCAGTTCTTTGTTTTTCCACCACTCTCCCTAAAAAATATCTTTAATGAGACGCATTTGAAGTCTAACACGGGGCCGTTCTCCTAGATTATAATTGATAAATCTTCCAAATTGGTGTGGGGGGAAAGTATTGTGTAATAATTACTTGTTCCTTTTGAGGAAATAAATAAAATATGAAAAATGTAATTACTAACCGGCAGAATGCAGCGAGCGGGTTTCCCGCGGCTCCGCCGACCAGAGAGCGCGGAGCCGGGATTTCAAAAGTCTCTCTGCGAGTGCAGCATGACACACAAGGATGTTGCTGCTGCTCCTGTTTGTTTTCCAAGTGCCAACTTCTCCAGTCGGAGTCGCTGGTTCGTTTGAAGTCCCCGCATTTACTCCTGTGCCACAATTAATTTGGCTTTAAAAGGGAACAAATTGCCGCTCTTGTTGGGCGGGCGGTGTGGGAGCGCCTGGGGAGGGCTCCTCCTGCCAGGGAGGGGACAGGGGTGGTGTTCCTGGGGTCCCTGGGTGTCTGGGGGTGTCAGGGCCCAGTTCCCCTGGCACGGTGGGAGATGTGATTCCCACTGTGCTCAGCAGACTCGTGGTGGTCTCGGCACTCCAGCTCCTCCTCACTCTGCTCCCTGCGCTCCCACAGCCCATTATTTCAAATTTTCCTATAAAACCACACTAACTTCACCTCAAAACATCTCCAGCACGTCTCAGCTGGGGCAGTCCCCCATCCTGCTGTGTTTTGGGGGTTTAATCCTGCCCTGGGGAAGATGTGCACACCCAACCAAGGCCCGTAACAGCAGCTGCCAGAAAACTGTTTTCAGGTCCTTGTTTTTGTGCCTCTCCATGAGGCAACAGAGACCTGCTGGCCTTGGCAGGGTCACCACCTCCCTCTCCTTTCCCTGGAGCATAATTCTTGCTCCAGCTGCTCAGAGAGAGGCAAAACTTACTACAAAGGTGCCTAAATACACTTAGACCTGAGAAATTCGCAGTTTCTCTTGAGACGCAAAGATTTTCCCTTTGCACTTCCAGCAATGTGGCTTCACTGCCTTGTCTCTGGCTCAGCTGTATCCAGTATCTTCTGGGAATGACCCTCTTCTTCCCTCTGTAGCCTGGAAAGTTCATGCTCTGCCTCAGTCATTAATCATTCAAAAAATTCTCAGCCAACCCACAGATAAAAGTTTCGTTCAGCCCTAAATTAGTTCAAGTTCCAGACTTCTGATTCTCAGATAAAGCTGTCAAATATATATTCAAATATCTATATTCATGCCTTCTAGACCTTTTTCTTGCTTTTTGAACCATTGCTTTGAACAACAACATGAAAATTTAATGGATTTAGAAGATTTCAAGCCAATTCTCCCCTTCCTAATTTTGTAAAATGTTATCATAAATGTTTTATGATGTTTAAAAAAAAATAAATCGCTCCTTAAAGTAACAATTTGAATTTTTCATGCACAATGAAGACCTTTATCTTATTCACAGTTGTCATCTTCTGTTTAGCATCACAACATAATACTAATAAAAAAATGCATTTGGAATGCCTTAAGCAGTTTTGCTGGTTTTAATGTATGGTACAGCTTTGTTCATGTTATTCCTTTCTGTGGAGCACCCTTAGATCTTTGTTCTCCAATAACATAATTTATTGGTTTTTAGGGAGGGCAGGTTACCTACAGAACATGCTTTCCCTACAAAAAAAAAAAAAAGGAGATTTTTTGATTCAAATACGGAGTGGTAAAATTCTAGCAAAGACAACCACCAGCACATTACTGCAGTTTTCTGAATTATAATCATTCAGCTTGGTCCTGACCCTGCAAACTCCAGCCTGATTAATACCCAAGAGCAATTTTCAGCAAAGTGGTAGAAAGTATTTTACTACAAACCCAAATTATTTCACTATGAACCCAAAATATTTCACTGTTAAGGCAGTGCTGACCTGATGTGCTGCCAGCAAAGCCAACCTTTCCTGGTTGACATCCCTCCTCATCCATTGGTCAAGACTGTTTGTCCATGAATAAAGTTGGAAAAGCCCTGAAAACCCCTAATTTAAACCTAAACTTCAGGTGAATTTACCCTGGGGTGACCTGGACATGGGCAGGGTGAGCAGCACACCTGGGATCAGCCTCAGCATCCCAAATCCCCCTGGACAGAGCCCGTTCCCTGCGGGGCTGAAGAGAAGGAACAGATCTGTTGGGTCTCCCCACTGAATAGATTTGCAGCTTTCCAGGCTCTGGGCTCAAAAGTGCAGCTCTTTCAAGTTCCCAGGCAGCAGATTTTTCTCTCCATCTTTTGCTTTTGAGAATTCTAGGAGCATCTTCCATTAAATACGAAGATGTTTAGCCTTTTAACCCTCTAAACGCGATACCACAGGCTCGAGTGATCTATTGTCAGTTAAATTCACCCTCTACTCTCTCTACTCCAGCCTCTCTCTTGTATTTTCCTCCCTGCTGCGTGTACTTATCCCTGCATTGAAAATATGCTTTTAAACTAACACACACTATTAGTTATTTTTAGGTATCAAAGACATTTTTCTCAAGATCTTTCTTCATTAATTCACTAATTCACTTTTTTTGTCTTGATCCCATTTGCCCCATGTTCTTTATTGTCTCTTAACCCCGATGCTCAAAAGGCATCAGCACAGATTAACAGGGAGCCTGAGAGCTTCTGGAGAGCAGCATTTCATGTTCTCCTGCATCCTTTTAATCAGGTTTAAACTCTTGTGGCCTTCTGTTTAAGTTCAGTTTGAAAACAGCTAGCAAGCCTCAAATGAAAGACCAAATAAAACACATCAGCATCCCTTTTTTTTTTTTTTTCTATTTTGACACACATTTCAAATACACAGCGATGTAATAGGAGCCAGGGAAAAAAATTAATGAGAAAGTTTTGCCCTTTCTATTAGATCTGTACATAATTTTGCTTGAGTTGGTCAATAAGAGGGAGGAATCATAATAGTATGGCAGAGAAAATCCTCCTGTCTCTTCTCCTGAATGGTGAAATAAATATTGAGGGCAAGAGATAAGTGCTGCAGAAGATGTGCTGTAGATCTCTGGAACAGACATCTCTGGGAATCCACAGTCATAGATCCCAAACCTCAAACTCAAATGCTTCCCCACTCAAATGCTTCTCCACTCTGGGGTTTTCAGTATTCAATCCCAGCAGTGCCTCTGAATTTGCAGCCTGAGTCCATCTCAAATGGCAACCCAGTCCTAAATAATACATTATTGTAAAAACTGTAACTCTATCCCCCACAGACTGCCTGCCCCAGTAATAGCTTCTTATTCCCAATTGCCTTTCCCATACCAGAATGAGCAAAGGCTGAGCTGGCAGTTAAAGCAAGGGATTGTGACTTGGGGGTCTGGGGTCTAATCCCTGCTCAGCTCCTCACAGATTTTGGGAAAACACTTTACTTTTCTGACCTGAAAAATAAGGCAGCACTTCTTTATGCTGGGACTTAGTTCACCATACTTTGCAAATGGATTTGAAATCCATAACTGAAAAATACTCTAAAAGGTCAGAGTATAATTAGAAAATAGCTAATAACCTCTTCTTATTTTCTATTGCTGGGCCTGGTATAAGAAAAATAATTTAGACTAAAACCTCAGGGATTTCAGAAGACTCATGAGAAGCCTGAACTGGCACAAGTCGTTTCCCTATGGATGTCCCAGCGATTGATTTGGATGGGGGCAGCCCTGAAATCGTTTCCTCCTTTGAGAGTTCCAGGATATTTCCCAAGACAGGGAGAATGAAGTGGCTGAGAGGGATGTGAAGTGGCTTTGCCTTCAGGAAAGGGACCAGCAATGGAAGAGCTGTGCAGCCTTGGGAAGAGAGGGAATTTCAAAGCGAGTTTCTGCCATTTTTGCCTGTTTTGAGGAAGGCCTTGGCAGTGATGGTAACAGATCTGAGCAGAGACAGGGAAGCAGAACGAGGCAGGAGGCACTCAGGTCAGCCCGGAGAGCCTAGGACACGCCAGGGCTGCAGGGAAAACGTGTCCTCAGAAGCACCAGCAGCTCCTTTCAGCAATGGACACCAGCAGTGGCTTCATCCCTGAGCTCAGGGCTGAGCACTTCGGGAAACCCTTGCTCCAGTGGGGTGAGTGAGGAAAGGACCTGCTGCATCCCTGCTGTCCTCCCCGAGCCACCGCTCCAGGTGCCAGCGCCACATCTTCTCTCGGGATCCAAAAAAGAGAAGAAAACGTCTCAGATTATGCTAAGCAGCAGATCCTTGTCACCCCACCTCTGCCAATCACCAGATAAAAGGAGTCATTATTTTAAGACCCCTGCAGATGTCTGTCTGTCTTTTGTAATGAACCCAAGAGCAGCCGCGATCGCCGTGGCTCCGTTAATTGGAGCACCCACGGTGCCGGCTGCTGGAAGGCTCCTGTTTGTGTCACACCAGTGATTCCTCCTCCAGCAGCTTTGGTTTGCAGGCAGGCACGCACATCTGCACACATTTGGATCCAGGTGGCTCCAGAAAGCCAAAGCAGGCTCCTTTGGGAGGGCAGTGTCTTCCTGAAACCTGCTCTGTGTCTCCTCCGGGGGCTGCGGCAGACAAGGTGTCCTGTTGGCTTTATGGAAACCAGTGCAACTGGCCACCCAAGCACTCCAGCTCCTGCCTGCCACCTGCAGCAATAAGCTCCATCAGGTAATTAATAGCAGCCTTTACTACCTGCACTACCAGAACTGCTGCGAAGAAGACGGTTTTGTTACTTTTTAAAGAGCTTTCATGTGGTTACCGGTGCTTGTGGAAAAAAAAAATAAAAATCCTCATTCCCCCCAACAGCAGTCTGTACAAGTTGCTTTGTATTTTCCTCCTCCCATACCCCCTTCCACGACTTTGGGGCTTTCAAGTCATGTAATGTTTCGACGTGGCACTGGGAGAACAGCAAAAGAACAGAATCATCACAAGGATGTTTGAAAACTCTACAAAACTCTTCAGCAGCAGGGCAAGGTTAGTTAGCAGCTTTGTTTAGTTCAGTTTCATCATGGAATTTATTTACCAGAGAAAATTCAGCTTCAAGATGCCACATGTGGTTTCCCAATGAGGGTGTTCCAGCTTTTTCTTTTATTTTTCTTTTCCAAGAAGCAAGGAAAAGGAAAAAGCCCAAACCTGTGGTTGTCCAGGGGGAGCTTTACACGGCAGCTAGCCCAAGTCACACATCCAGTCAGTGGCTGAGTATTAAATCAGAAAAATAAGATGTTTCTTCACCCCATTTCCACCACTACTTTACCCCTTCTTTCTTCCAGCTCAACCCCTGGGGCATCCCATGGTCTCCTTGGAAAACAGCAAGGCAGGAATTCAGAGATTTCCTTTCTGTTTAAGCCATGTCGTCCACTATTTCCTATCAGCCTTGGTGAGACCCTCAGAGATGTTTATTTAACAGATAACTGGTAGCTCAGGGGCTTGGGTGGCCTTCAAGGAGCTCAGCTGGACTCAAGGGAGCCTACACAGAAGATCAGGTCTGGACCAGCATCCTGTAACTTTAAACTTCAGCTTAAAGTAGCCTTCCCTACAGATATTGCAAAGGATGTTTATGATGATGATGATGATGATGATGATTAATTATGCTCTGTGCAAAATTTCTCATCTTATTTCTGCTTTGACCTTTGGTGGCTCCATCTTACTGGACCTTGCTATTCTCTCTCCCAACCAGAAGGGATTACTGTGAATGAAGGGACCTTCTGCCATCTTTGCCACTTCAGGATGAGAACAAGGCACTTTCTCAGCAGTGTGATCAAGGGGAACCAGATGTGACGAGGTTCCATCCTGCAGCAGAGCACAGCTGGATGCAAACACACACCTGCAGATGTGGCACAGCTCCCACAGCATCACTATGGGCACGAAAACTCTCCCCCAACAAGGAGCTGCCTTCAGCCTCTGTGCTTGGTTTTACTGTGCCTGAATTTCATGCAGGTATGTCAGGTCACTCATGGTGGATTTCCCCTCCAGCTTTCAAAAAAAGGATCAGCATTTCCAAGAGCAGCCCAGAAGTGCAGCCAGTGGAGCAGCCCCTCTCCAGGCCTTGGGGAGGGAGGAGAGAGGAAATCAATGCTACAGCTCCAAAGTGATCAGACAGCCACAAATTACAGCTCCAGAAGGGATGTCTGGACCTGAGCACACAAGGGATTTTGTTCAGGGTTTCTTTCTTGCTGTTGTTTTGGAGTTTTTATGATCTAGCATGAAGCTGTCCCCTCTCTGAAGCCAGGTTTAGCAATCGAGGGACGTGACTGAAGCCATGGCTGACAGTGCCTTTTCCTAGTTCTAGGAATAGAAGGAAATATCTGCTGTCTGTGCAGGGGAGAGGAGAGTTTTTCCAGCTCTGCACATCCCAAGGTGAACCTGGACCCAGCCCTCGCTGCCTTCTCCTCCCCACCAAGGCACTGCAAGGTGGGATGGTGCAGTGAGACCTCAGTGGGGAGGAACACATGACTCAAAAGCAGTGGGAAAGGCTCTCTTTTCATTTTCTCTGAATAAAGTATCTCTTTTTAAATAGAAGTTTGCTGATTCCTGAGGTTCATATTACGATCTGATGTATCAAATGCCCATCAGCCACATCTGACCTTACTCTGAGAGAACATTCAGGCACACATTCTTCTGAAGGGTTGAGAAGAATACAGGAGACACAAGATTTCCCAAAGGTCTGCTTTATCTAAACTAAAACTCTTCTGTAAATCCTGCAAAGCAGCTCCTGATTAGTTAGGCACATAAATACCTTTAAAATCATGGGGCTGCAGCTGGGATCCATCCTGCCACATGCAAGTCAAGTGTCTGATCTATCCAGTCAGAGACGCAGCTCCTATCATCAGTGAGAGTGGACATCAGCACAGGGCATCTCCTCAAACCTCCCCTGAATGCCAGGCTAAGGGCTGAGACCTCTCCCTTTGGGGCACTATCTCTGTTCATCACAGAGGGAGCCAAGGTGTCTAAATTCATCTGCTTAAAAGTTCTAAATTAAAAGAAACAGATCCCACCCTTCCCAACTACACTGATGAGATGAGTCAGTCATGCTGAAAACCCTCTGCAAGGTTTTTCCTGAATGGGCCCACAGGACAGGGTGGCAGCACACAAGGCTGGTGTCTCGCAGGAATGCTCAGAGTTTACCAGCAGGAAAGCTCTCCAGTAATGCAGTTTGAAGTTTAAAGCCTTGAATGTTTCCCAAAAGCAAATTTCACATCAAATATTTCAAGAATTTTGTTAGTCAATCACCCAAGTTAGTTGGGAGGAAAGAGGAGCAATACCACAGGACAGAGCTATTTTGCCAGCAGTGGTGGAACGCTGAAGTTTAACTCTTTCCGAATAACTAGAGAGAAGAAATAAGGTACAAAAATATGGAGATGTAATTTAAAATAATGACTAGAGGTGGTATTCTCTTTAACTGACCATCTGCAGCAATGTAACCTCTGAAAAACTCCTCACTTTAAGGAAAAAGTTCATCATCTTTTCTCCAGACATCAGCATTGCAAACATCAGCTGCAGCCTGGGAGCGTCCAGTTTGACTGGGAAGTGAAAGCAGTGGGGAATTGTGGCTGGCTCTGAAGCAATGGAGCAGCAGAGGATCACCTCGAGGAACATGCCAGGGATTTAACAGCACATCCATCCATCACGGCCTGCTGAGGACAGCTTTACAGCCAGCAGGGACCAGGCTGGTCATTACAACACAGCAATGTGGCCCTGGCAGCCCAAAGGCCCGGCCTGAGGGCTGGGATCTGAATTTCCACCCTCGGAGGGAGCAGGGCCTGCTGCTGCTGCTCCAGCCCTGGCCTGGCTCAAGGGTCACTCGGAGGAGAGGCACAGCCTCGCTCCCTGCACGGGGTCTGAGCACCAAAACACCTGCAGAAACTCCCTGTGGCCTGCTGTGCCACATGGCCACGGCTCTGGGCTCCTGGATCCTCCGTGGGATGGGGACTGGGGCAGCTCTCCCTCACCCCACAGCTCTGAGCACACCCAGGAGTGCAAATGGAAAGATTTGCTGCTGGCTCTGCTGCTGGCCACGTTTGTCTGCATCCAACACACTCTGAGAAGGGGATTTAATGCAGCCCAGGCCCCAGGACACTGTGCTGGGATCTCCCTCCAAGTGCAGGGACCTCAGAGTCTGGGAAAGCCAATGCCTGTGATAGAACAGATCTTGAACTGGAATATCCTCATTAATTATGACTTTGCAGGGAGGTTGCCAATGGGAAAGAATTTCACAGATGCAAGAGTTGTATCTTACTCCATCCCTTCCTTTTATGCTTCAAAAGATAGGCCAAATGATCTGGTAGCTTATGAAGCTTCTAATTATTCCCAAAGCACTTGGCTCTTCCTGCATTAAGGGCCAGAGCTAAATTCTCCCTGGAAAGGTAACAGAGCATGGATCCCGACACAAAAACAGCCAAGAATGAAGGATGTTTGCAGTCTGTGGGAAAGGCCTGAGACCCTGTATGTCAATATTCAGAAGTCCATCCAAAACTCCCAGTTCTAAACTTAGCTCCAAACATAGCACATCCAGATCTGAATCTGTTTTGTCTCTGGCAAAATACATGTCCTGCAAATTTTATTATTTATTCATCTTATTTGTTTTCCTTGGTCATCCTAGACACAGGATGGGAATTATTTTTCAGACAGGATTCTGGGTAGATGCAATTAGGCTTTTATCATTACAGGAAAAGGGTGTCCTGCAAAAGGCAGATTTGGAGAGAGGATTTGAAGGTTTCCCAAGGCAGCCTTGGCATTTGACACTGGCTGAGCAGCAGCTCCTCAGTGTGAGGGGACAAAGCTCAGTCTCTGCCCAGGGCAGTGAGTGTAGGGATTTCTGAGGTGAGACAGGGTTTTGGCAGCTCTGGGATCAGGTCCTTCCCACCTGCACAGTTGCAGAGTGGTGGATGCTGGACAGTCCACACAGAACACAGTCTACTTCTCTAACATGGGAGTCTCACAGGAATTGCCACCTTAACTCTGGTTTTCAGGAGGTTCCATTGTTCTCTCCCAAGGATTTGATCACTGCAGGGATCTGCCCAATGGACTGATGTCTCCCAGGATGTTTGGGAAGCACAGGCCTTGTCAAATACCAGCTCAAGGCATCATTTCTCTTCCCAGTTATCCTTTGATTTCTTCAGCACCAGAATCAAGCAAACTTTGACCCCTGAGAGCAAAGAATGATCTCAAAGCTCCACTAAATTTTCCCAAAGAGAGCCTGGGCTGCTCCAAGGGCTTGTTGGAGAAGGGGAAAGGACTATCACTGAATGTTGGTGGCTGCTTGCCCAGGTGCACCCAGAAGAGCCCACAGCTGGGCAGAGGCTCGGCTCAGGGGTGTGATGGAATTACAGGAGTGGCCACGCCAGTCAGAGCACAGCCCAAAGCAGACAAGGAAAAGTAATCTGGGCTCTGGTGGCTGAGAAACCCAACAGAGATCCCAGGACACAGCCCAAACATAGACACTAAAGGAAAGCCCAGCTGTCAGGGGCTGTGCCACAGAGCATGGCCAGCACTGAGCCACAGGCTGGACAGCCCAGCAGCTCCTGCTCTGCTCCCAACAGCAACACTCACAACTTGTCTTTTCCCAGGCCTTTAGTGCGAGGAGAGCAGCAGCTTGGTTTTGTTTTATAGTTCCCATGCCATCAGGAGTTAATTGTAACCAGCACATTCCCTCTCCCAGTGCCTCTGAGAGCCGGGGAACGCGCTTGCCTCTCTTGGCTCCACGTTCCCAACGTGCCTTTGAAACCATTTGCATTTCAAAATTTCTGTGCTTAGGCTGTTTGCTAGCGATGAGCTCAGCTGACAGACACCCTGCATCCAGGGCAGAGAGGGGAAGGAAGTCCTGGTGTGGTCACCAGGAAAAGGCAGAAAGCTGAGCCCAGTGTGCTCAAAACCACCCTGGGGAGGGACAGATAAACATGTCAACATACATTTGTGTCAGGAATAAGTTTGCATACAACACATAAAACTGATGAGATCCATTCAACAGCCACACATTCAGCATGGAAAATGTGGTTCTTTGAAGAGCTGCTGGATAAAGCAAGTGGTCATTCCCATCAGAATGTGAGGAGAGCTCTCCCAACACTTTGGCTCAAGGGGAAATGGCTACAGCTGATAAAAGGTTGTTGTACAGATATTTGTAATTCCTTTGAGAGTCTCAGATCACTAGTACCACTAGAGGAGGGTAAAACATTATATTAGTAATAGCCAGTTGTTATCCCCTTCCCTGTGGTCTCTTGCAGGTGATGGCTGTTCCATGGATGGGTTGTTCCTGTTGCTCAGTATTTTGTTTCCTTTTGCTTTTACCCTGACTGAAATCTGGAGGCTGGAAATGCCAAGCACCTGCATTCAGAGGGATCCACTTCCCTGCTCAGCAGAGGCAGCCTCAATCTTCCCCAGATCTCCTCCCTGCTCCCTTATCCCTACTTCAATACAGGCACAAGAAAGGGAAGAGCTTAGTGCTGGAACATGGGTTCAGTGCAATGCTTAGATCCTGAGAGTGGAAAACTCACAGTCCCTCAAGAGGAGAGAGGCTGGGTTGTGGTTTCTGGAGGCAGAAATTTAATACAGGCTTGTAGAGTAAATAAACTGCAGCCTCATCCCTGTGTCTGGTGTGTGAGAACCTTTGGGCCTGGCAGAGGGAAAGAAATCCTGTCCCTGCTGGGGCCGGAGTGAGGAGCAAAGTGGGAACAGCTGCAAGGCTGGGATGGCCCTGGGCTGGTGGGCATGGAGGGGCTCTGGTGGCTGCTGCCCACTGCTGACCTTGGGATGGGGAATGGGAAATGGGATGGGGAATGGGATGGGAATGGGAAATGGGATGGGGAATGGGATGGGAAATGGGATGGGGAATGGAATGGGCAATGGGAGGGGAAATGAGATGGGGAATGGGATGGGAATGGGATGGGGAATGGGATGGGGAATGGGAAATGGGATGGGCAATGGGAGGGGAAATGGGATGGGGATGACCCTTCCCATGCTGTCCCCTGCCAGTGGGACCTGGTGATCACCATGGGTGGGGCAGGAGGCAGCTCTGAGGGACAGGGACAGGAAATTTCCTAAACCCTCTTTTATCCACAAGGACAGTTAAGTGTCACAGAGTGAGAATCAGCCTGCAGAGCGTCATTGTTAACCTAAAAAATACCCACCAAAAACTTCCCCAGCTATAAAGGACTGAGCTGAAGCCATCCCACAAGACCAGAGTTTTAAGCTGGTGACCAGCTCTGTCAACTGCTGGTCCTGGGTTTTAATTTCCTGAAGTGTCTCATTTCTCTCCCCTGCCAAAGGGAGCTGGAAAAAAATCCCCTTTTTCCCTTTCTTTCTCCCCTCCTCACAGTTGCTCTTTGAGTAAGGCCATACCTAACAATTATGTTGGAAAACATTATGTTGACACTACTGTTTAGAAAATAAAAAAGGGTTTTTAAAGCTAGAGAGTAACATCATGACCATATAGCACTAGTGAATGATTAAAAATTTAGATGACTGCCTTTGAAACAATAAAAAGCTTTCGAAGCTTCTTAATGAGCAGCTATCAGAAATAAAGCATTTAAAACTTCAGAAAGTGCCTCTGTGGAAATTTCATTGTCTTTGATGCTGTAAAATAACTGCAGGGTGGATTCATTTCAAGTTCTTTTTAGCATACTGGTCGTTTAGAAATATTGGGAGATATCTTTCTTAGCAATATGTGGGGAAAACAATGTCTTGGTCGCTTTCATTTATCTGCAATTTGACAGGAGTGCAGTTTATTAACTTGAAAAGAGACAGATACATTATCTGAAACACAGAGAGTATAGTGGGTATTGCCTCCTTTTTATACCAGTGGGAGTCCATGACACTTTGAACTTGCTCACCATTAAACGCCTTCCTGAGTTGTTGAAGAGGCCTTTAAAAAGGGAGCCTGTGCATTTATGATGTAAATTCGTTATTTTGACAGTCTTTGAAATCTGTCATATTCACGTCCAATTTAATGCACCGCAAAAATTCTTTTCTTTTAAAATACTTTTCTTTTAAGATTTCAAAGCCATTTTCATGTAGAAAACTATTGTTATACCTAATATATCCTGAAAGTGTTTTAGCAAAGGAACTTATATGATTCTGTTTTAAGTCATGTCAGGTTTTAAAACATGTCATTTCTTCAAATAAGCTTTGACCACACCATCTTCTTCTTTTTTTTATTTTTTATTTTTTTTCATTAGTTAAAGTGCACTTGATTTCCATGGATACAATTAGTCAGAATATCTGCTATAGGATCATCATTGGATCAAACAGGGTCCTTTCAGGCTGTGTTCCACGGAGCAATTGCCCACATATCTGAGATCAATCCAGCCCAGCACACGGGTAGGGAGATGCAGGGAGCTGAGGGCTGGTTGGGAAAGTGGAGGATTGTACTGAAGCACAGCACATTTAACGAGAACCTGGGCCGGTGGGAAAATTAAACAGCTCCTTTTGAAATGATGAGCTCTGAGTATTTACTCTGAACGTGGAGTGGGGCGAGGAGGAGCAGGACGGGAGGGGGCCAGGAGGCATCTGATGAAATCCAAGTTCAGTTTATTTCTGGTCAAACCCAAGCCTCACGCATTTCAACTCAATCTTCAATCCAAACAAACCTCCTTAGGCTTGCTAATCCTCATTACACAGTGGATTTTAGCTGTACCTGCACTTCTTTATCAGTTTGCAAGATATTTTCAGCCGGTACAGAGGTCTTCATGCAGCTCTGCTTCAAAGCCGTGTACAGAGGAGGTTCTGTGCAGAGTTTCAGAGAATATTTTCATTTACAGATGCCTTATCACTTTGGGAGAGGGGGTTGGTGGGCAGGGGGAACACATTCCTCCAAAGCAGCCCAGAATCATCCTAATCTAGGGAAACGATCAAATAAGAGTTTCAAAGATCTCCTACTACAAAGGAAGGCTTTAAGCTCACTCCTTGCCTGCCCAGACTCCAGGGCTGTTTTGGAATACATGGAAATATCTCTGTAGCATGAAGGAACCTTCCACTGATGGTTTAAGCACCATTTCACGTGTCCCCAGTGGCTGGGTTTAAAATGCAGTGCACCACGAGTGAGATAAACCAGGAGAATCATTACTTCAGTGGCATTTAACCCTATAATTGGGTGGTTTTTTTGGGCCCTGATTTTATAAGGTCACCCTGTTATTTCCTTTGCTGGCTGGCTTGTGATGGTGCTCTCACATGTTATTACTCTCTTCCATCACAAGGAATGATATTTCGGGACTGAAAGGGCGAAAGATTTGTAAGGACTGTCCTTTCCCACACTGTGATTGTCTGAAAGCTTCAAACAGCCAAGGGCTGAGTGGAAATGTGCTTTAGATGGTGTCTCTGGGGCAGAAATCCCACCTGGTCTAGGGGTAGAAAAGAACTGTAAGGATCTGATTATTTCATGGTTAGATCGCCTCGTCCCCCTGCAAAGGGAGGATATACTTTCCTGATAGAGCTTGTATCAGATATTAAACCAATACTACACTTGATCTCAGCAAAAAGGCCATTAAATCTCACAACTTGAAAAAGGCATCTTGCTCCTTGAAGCAGGGAATCCTGCAGTGCCTGCCGCCTGCTAACCCGACGGCCCGGCTGCTCTCGCTCGCAGAAATCATTTCTGCTATCATCTCCCCCAGTCTCGGATTTCACTGGCACGAGCAAAACCTTGGGCTGCATGAGAAAATACTTTGAAATGGTGCCTAATTGACTTGGGCCTGGTTCAGGATATAGTACACCACACAAACCACCATAACATCAATCAGAGGCACAGAGGATGTCCCCATGTTTGGCTTAAACTACAGGGTATTTCCTTTGCCGAAAGCATTTTAATCACGCTTAAGTATAGGTTTGCTGTGGCAAAAAAGACAGACCTATTCCAGTCCTTGATTTTTCCCACAGAAGGAAACTTCTGTCAGGCATCCCAGGAAATGGCCTCGGGTTCATTGCACCAACTGCACTGACTCCACCAGCCTTATCGTGCCTCTCCTCCTTTTGCTCCCACAAAAAGTCGTGTTTCTGTGGTCTGAAAGAGGATTATTTCCACCCAAGTCTGATGGCATTAAGCTCAGCCTCTGGGATCTGCTCTCCCCCATTTTTCTCCTGGGTTTTGTGCTCTTTTCCCTCACTCCCCCTCTCCAATTAATGCTCTGATAGTGCCTCTCTGGTAGAGGAGGAACAGGAGCCAGTTGTTAAGGATATAAAAATGTTATTTCAGGGAGGTTACTGAAAACAGGCAGAACCTGTGGTTCTGTTGGGCATGACTGCTCTGCACCCACAGCTATGGCATTTTCATGCCTCAAAACTGTCACAGATGAACTAATCACTCACTTAATGACTGTCCTTGTCAGACACGACTGCTGGCTTTAAATATCTCCATTTTTCGTCATGCAAATGTCCACACTGAACATTTTCTCTAAGCTTTAAGTAACCTGTGTGAAAACCAAATCTAAGGAATCACAAATTGCATTTGGAAATCCAAACTGATGGGCTAGAAACCAACCAAGGGCTTGACCCCCTTTAGAGCAACAGCTCAGGGACAGCACCACCTGGTTTTGGGCTGGTTCCAGGAGAAGAGAGGCTGTGGACTGTGCATTGCCAGAGCTGGAATTAGCAAGAAATTAAAGTCATGCCTGGGCATGCTGAGAACAATCATTAACAGCCATTTCAGTCACCATCTCCACTGCCCAGTGCACACAACAACCTCATTCTTTATCTTTCACTTCATATAAAACTGGCGTGATTTGCTTACAAATATCAGCAAGGGACAGAGGAGGAGAAAGCGGGGAACAAGCCCGTGTTAAACCACTCTGATAAATCAGACTTACAGCAGTGGAAAGGATGAGGCAGTGCATGAGAATAAAAGCACCACTCTCTAAAAAAGCCCTCTGAAACCCAAATTGTGACAATTTGTAGCCATTGTGTCGCACTGGTGTGCAGGGAGCAGAGCAAACACAAAAATGACAATCAGCATCCCAGCTGGCACCAGCCTCAATTCCTGACCTGCTGAGATGTCACCTCTGGGAACAGTCATGAAATCAGTATTTGATTGGAAAGACGGTTCAGGGGCAATTCCAGCTGGACAAAGCTGGCAAGTGAATCTCACACACGTCAAAGCAGGGGAAGGATGTTCCCCTGGCAGCTCCAGCCATGGTTGCTGCTCTGTTGGCTGTGTCCATGTGTGTGGACTCCACAACATCCAGGAGCTGATCCTCACGTGCCCAGCTCCAAACTGGCTTGGATTGAGGAGCTAAATCACAGCCCTTAGTGCTGCATGGGACAAGTGCAGAGCCCTGCAGAGTTTTGGCAAGAAGCCCCACTCAACAGGCAGGCCACTGAATCCTGCCCTCCTTTCCAAATGGCCTTCAGGCACAGCCAGGGCCCTGCCCTAAGGGAAAACCAGCTGCTTCCAGGGAAAAACACAAATGTTCTCCTGTGGCCCTCTGTCCCAGACTCGTGTGGCCCTATCCAGAGCCCTGGAGCTCACAGCAGCACTCCTGGGAATGGAAGGAACAACCACTCGCCCTGGTTTGGGAAAGAACAGCTCAGCTTAATGCAAATATTGCCCAATTATGTGAAAGGGTTCAGTGCCTCGGACACACGGCTGCAATTCCTGAAAGAATCCAAGCAAGGCAAGATCAAGGAATCCTGGTCTGTTGGGCAACATCAGCCAGAGGACAAACCCAAGGAACACCACGGCACTGGGAGACACGCCAGGACATCCTGGTGGAGCAGCTTAACCGTGCTTAAGGGTAATGGTGACAGAGAGGAAGCTGTGGAATGGAATGGAATGGCCTTGCACACACTTCCCACAGCTCTGTGTGCTCCTGTCTCCTGATCCCCACCTTCTCCTGCACAAGGATGCACATGCCCAGCCCAGCTGAGATGCTTTTGGTTCGACCAGGCTCCCCCAACATCCCCTTCTGCTAAATTCACTTGATATTTTTGTTATTTATTTATCATCTGGGTTTTGTTTTTTTTAATGTCCCCTGAAACAGCCTGAAAATGCAAATCCTGCTGTTAGGATTGTCGAAAGAAATCAAAATTTAAAGAAAAAAAATAATAATAAAGAAAAATCAGAATGAAAGCATAAAAAGTAAGAAGCAATGAAATATCTCCCAGACGGAAAGGGAAAGAGTAAAACTGCAACAGTGGGTTGCAAAAGCAGAATCCATTGAACTTCACAATCCTAGCAACATATCCCTTTGTTTACGAACCATCTGAAGCAAGTTCTACCCTGCAAACTCCATGGGGAACCTTGATTTCTCTAGCCAAATTAACTAATTTTCCTAACACACACTAAAATCTGGCCATTTGATCTGTCGCTCAAAGCCTGTCCTCCAAGTAAATAAAAACACCCCGGAGTTTTGATTCTGCAGCAGCCCCAGCAAACTGGGCTGTACGAGATGTGTTCCCCACCTCTCACCCAGGAGGGGCACCAAGAGCTCCATTGTGCAGGAAAAAATATTGAAAATGGCAGAAATAAACCCATTTTTATATATAAAACAGGTGATATCTTTATACCATTATAAAATAATTGTCATTTAAAGTCTTGGGTAGACTGAAGGGAAAAAAGTGGGACTTCACTTCCTTCACCCCGTGGCACCCAGGAGCTGCTTCTTCCTCTGCCCCCAGGTACTGAATAACTTCAGCTACAGCTGGAAAACCCCACACAGATGTCCATGAGCACAGGCTGTGTCAGGGGTTCACATGGAGCAAAATCTGGCTGTAAATATAACAAAGTCACAGACTCATTTACCCTGAAAAGTCCTTTGAGGTCATTGAGCCCAACTGTGAACCCAACACTGCCAAGTATTGGATAAAGGGTGGTGAAGCCCTGGCCCAGAGCAGCTGGGGCTGCCCCTGGATCCCTGGAAGTGCCCAAGGCCAGGCTGGATGGGGCTTGGAGCAGCCTGGGATAGGGGAAGGTGTCCCTGGAATCTGGAATCAGATGATTTTAAGGTCCTTTCCACCCCACACCATTCCATGATTCTGTGCAGGCTGGAGAATGCTCTGCTGCATTCACACATCTTTGAGACCAAGTTGTATTATATTATATTATATTATATTATATTATATTATATTATATTATATTATATTATATTATATTATATTATATTATATTATATTATATTATA
>NC_031786.1:2544893-2601138 GCF_001522545.3 Parus major | reverse complement strand
TCATTTATATCATATCATATCATTTATATCATATCATATCATTTATATTACATCATATTGTATTATATCATTCATTATTGTGAATAATATTATTCATAATATAATGTTAATTTAATAATATAATATTTTATATTATTATATTATATAATGTATAATTAATTAATATTATTATGATGATTAATTTTATTCTGTACAAGCAAACTGCTTTTCCTTGGTTCTCATGGTGCACCTGGGCTCTGTTATCTCCACCCTGTGTCAGACCTGGCTCTGCTCTCTCTTCTCCCCCTGCCTTTCCCTCCAGGGGTCCCAGGTGCTCCCCTCCTGTGTGACACAGTGACCATGCCAAGGGAGATGAGCAGTTCTGCTGGTCCAGGGCACCAAAATCAGGAATTCTCACCTGTGCAGGTTGAGAAGGCAATGGAGCAGTGCTGGTGTGGTGCAGACCCAGCTGACTCCAGGGAATCACAGCTCCAAAGCCAACAGCACTGACCCAGCACAGCGCCAAGGGCAGCTCCTGCTCCCACACTGCTCCTTCCCTGAGCTCTGAGGGATCTCCAGAGCACCAGAGTATCCAGAGGGATCTGCTGAGAGCAGGGACAGGTTTCCAGGCAGCATTTCCCTGAGCAGGGACAGCCCATGGTGGGTGGCACCCATGGCCAGGAGCTCCAGCACAGCAAACACCCCCAGAACCTGGGGATCCTGGGGATAAAGGGTTTCACTGATGAAAAACAGGCATTATCAGCCTCATCTTCTCCATCCCTGCCATACAAAGAATTGCATTTTCTCTCACTGCCAGCAGAACTCCAAGGAGCCCCTCACAGCAGCTCCTCTTTAATTCCAGTATCACCTCCAAGTCTTATCCTTATTCCCTCTGAGCAGTGTTCAGGCACACAGTGCTCCAGCTTGTTCCCCTGCAATGCAAATTTATCTAAAAGCTGCAGAGCCTGGTGGTCCCACCAGTGCCCATCCTGTGTGTTTCACCTTGCCCTGGAGCAGGGATGAGCTGGGGTTCTGCCACAGCTGGGTCCCCATCGCTTTCCTCAGGGGCCATGCACACACTGCTCCCTCCCATGGCCATGGATTTGGGAATTTTGCAGCAGGAATGAAGATAAACAGCCAAAAAAATATAAAAATAAAAAAAATAGTGGATTTCCCTTTGCAAGGTCTGCCTCTCACCCTGCTTTTGCCAGGATCTGCTGAGATTCAGCCTCTGAATGTTACTTGGGGAAGGCAGGGGGGAAGCATTTGTTTCCCAGTTCCAGATTTTCTCCTGCACTTACATGTTTGTCCATGAAAAAAAAAAAAAAAGTCCTCTATTGTAAAACTTGTCAAATGAGACCACCCAAGTGGCCAGAGGGAGGGAACTGGGAAGGAGGAAGAAATGCCTTGAAAACCATTTTCTTTTTGATGGTTTAGAAAGGGAATTGAATGTTATTGTCTCACTTTAAATATGTTCTTTATGAGGAGGTCATGTAGCAGGCACATAATTTTCTAATTACAACCATGCAGATAACATAGAAACAAAATATATGGAGATTTTCCAAAACAGAGGACGCCTTTTCAAACAGTATACTGTACAGTTCATCTTCCAAGGCCCAAAATAAAGCTGAGAGCTTTGCTCAGGAGGAACTAGATCAGTTGTAAGCTGCTAATCACTTCCTTTTACCCACTGCTTTATTGTCAGCAGAAAACCTAAACTCGGTCAGCCACTAGATAATAACTGGAAAAAGCTGTCTGAGTTTGGTGGAGGTTCCTCAGGATGTGCTGGTGCCATCCCTGGAAGCAGCCTCCCCAAACCCACTCGTGGGAAAGGTGGAATTCAGCCCCACTGTAACCCCTCCAAGATCCAGAGAGTTTTCCCAGCAAAACCTGCTCACTGCACGAAGGGAATTGCATGATCACATCCCATCAAATCGACAGGAAATGAGGCTTAAGTGAAAACTACCATTCCTGTTCAAATATCTCGGGGAAAGGGGGGATCTGGGGGCTCTGAGGTGGATCCAGGTGGGATCACCAGCTCTTTCTGCCAATTCCCAGCTCCAGGGCTGCCAGCCTGGCACTGGCAGGGGCAGGCTTCTCCCAGGGGTGCTCAGATTTCTGTCCCCAGCTTGGGGTGATGGGACTCCCAGCGTGTTCCTGGGAAGGGACAGGTAAGGAGGGGAGACCCTGCACAGCTCCTTCCACACACACCTGGGGCTGCAGGGGAGGCAGCAGCAGCCAGGCCTGTTGGCTTTCCCCACAGTTTCTCTGGTGTTTCAGCTGCCCAGACTGGGATTACTGGGATTACTGGGATTTCTGGGTCAGAGAGGTGTCCACCTGCCCTGGGCCACCTGCAGGGTCACAGCCACCAGCCTGCCCTGGACAGGATCCCATGGACATGTGCCATACCATTTCCTTCCTGGAGATGGAAAACTGTGGCAAAAGGATGGGAATGTGTCCCCAAGATGCTCTTCTTGTTCTTCTCCACCTCCTGAGGTTGAAGGAGGGGATGCTTTTGGGTGCAAAACAGGCTCACAAATTATCTCTGGGGTTTTATCCCTTCCCAGAGCTGCCTCCACTAGAAGAAGCACCCTGTGAGTGCAGCACTGATAATCCTTGTGTGCAAAGCTCCATCTCTGGGAGGAACAGGCAGAGTCACACCTCAGCAGGAGACCCTGCAAGCCAGGACGGAGCAGGACAACTTCTGCCCAGCCCAGGACTGCAGCATCCTCAGGACATGGCACGGTGACCCTGGGTTTGTCATTCACAGCTCTCCAGCACACATTTTCCCAGCAGACAAAAACCTTCAAGTGCCACTCCGGCTCCATCCAGCTGGATTTGACCATAATGAGTGATCAGGGTTTTGCAAAGAGGGTAATTTAAATGTGTTTACACTGCCACTAACCCCCCTGCTTTGTTTGCCCAAGATGCTGGGGATAAGGGGATGTGTCTCTGCTCTCTTTGGAGCTGAAGTAACACAGTAGCAGATAATTGAGTGGATCACTTCTGGCCTAAACTGTCCTGCTTGCAGTCCTGGAGGACAATAAATGAGCACGGAGTGAAAGGGGAGATGCTGGCCTGCATTTCCAGCTCTCTGCACTGGAAGAAATCTCATTTTGGGAGATGCCTCGTGGTTTCTTCACTCATATCCCTCTCTGCAAAAGGCAAATCCATCCTTCTCCTTCCCCACATCTGTTCCTGATGCTCAGGACTGCAAATTTAATGTACACAACAGTTTAAGCAGCTGGGAACTTCTGACCAAGTACAAAATAACCCTTTATGGTCTGTAGTAACCAACCTAGCTGGTGCAACCAATACCCCACAGCTCTTTGTGGTTCCAGTTACAGTCCTGAATAAAGTTCAAGCTACCTGAGTTTTCTTGTGGCCTTTTCTTTAGAGATTTAGAGCAGGAATATGATTTCACTGGTTTGCTCCAGGATGAAAAATAAAAAAACAAAACCAAAAAAACCCAAAAAACAAATGAACAAATAAAGGGGAAAAAACCCCACACTGAATGAAGCAAAAGGAACCCACGTGGAATAAGGAATTAAAAAGAGCAGCAAAGGACAGAGGGGGAAAGGCAGGAGTGACCCCAAAGCAAACCACTCCTTTTGTTTAATTGTTTTCAGTCCCAGCCTGCCCAGCAAGAAATGCCCCTTTTAAAAGGGGAAAAGGCTGGAATTCACACCTGGAAGCTGGACCTGCTGCTCCTGACATGGGGAAGGCCACAAAGCCCCAAGTCAGCTTGGATCAGTGTCAGAGCACAGGGGAATAAAGAGACCTGAGCCCTTCCCTTTCCACTGCACTGCTCCAGAAGAAAGCTGTGTTTGTTCGAGGTGGGCTGGATGGGATTTGGGGGGAGTGGTTTCTTTGTTTTGGGTTCTTTTGTGGCTTTTTTTGTGTTTTGGGGGATTTTGTTTCTGTTGTGTTTTTTGTTTGTTTTTGTTTTGGGTTTTGTTCGGGTTTTTTTTTTTTTTTAAGTATCCACTTTGTATCTGTTTCTATCCCCAAAAGGGGGAGGAATTCTGCAAATCCACATGAAAGCTTCCCTGGGAAGCTTCGAGGAGCTGTGTTCTGGGGGTGCTCAGCCTCCTTAGGCAGGAGCACAACCCACCACGATGCTCCAGCCCAAAATCCATCAAAAACCCATCCCAAAAATCAGCTTTGACAGGTCACACTGCCCGACCCCATCCCGAGCTCACTGATCTCTCACACATACCCCCAAACCTGCTGCCTGGAATATTTCTAACCTGAGGCTGGGACCATGCCTGATGCTCAAGAAAAGCTGATGTTTTTTAGCATTTCACAGCCCCTTTTTGGGCTTCATCCTGGTCCCCACCTCGGTTTGGCAGCACAAGTTCAGAGCCGGGCACACAGAGAAAATAGGAGATTTTCAGGGATCCACAAACCTGGAACCCCTCAAGGGCAAAATATCAGGTGCACCCCAGCTGGGATGTGCTCAGGATCCACCATTCCATCAGGATCCTTCACAGAAAACAACAAAACTCCCCCAAATCCCATTCACTGGCACTTTGAGCAGAGTCATTCTCCCAGCCCTAATCAGCTGCAGGAATTAATGACCCATCCATGCTGTAATGCCTGTCCTTAGCTTGGGACCATTTGAAGCCCAGCATTTTCCTCATTCTGCACATTTCCTTCCACCACCAGCAATTCTAATGAGGTCAAAAATTATTTTCCTTCCTTTACTCTAATCTCCTCAAAGAACAAAAAGAAGTACGAAAAGAAAACACAATATTTATTGTAAATCAGTGACTTCTGCATTAAAATGATCAAAGTGTGTTTGCTGCACACTTGAAGTTCAGATGCAAAGGGATTTCCAACTTAAATAAATAAAAGATTGTTTTTCTGTAATGCAAATTGTGAGGCACGGAGTCGTCAGACACGCTCTGCACAAGGCCTGGTGCTCCTGCACCCCACATATTTTGCATGGATGATGCTCTTCATCTTTTCAAAAGCACCACCACTCCACCAGGGCATGCTAATGCGAGCCGAGGGGGGAACCGGACTCTACTTGATGTCTGATTACAATGTGCAGCTTAATAATATAATTTCTCAGTTCAGATATTGATCCTTGGGAGCGAAGCAGTGTTGGGAATAGAGCGGAGCAGGGGGTGGAGAAATCTCTGCTGCCTGTTTTCTCATCTAACAACTCCCCAAAGAGCCAGAGCCTCCCCCATCCCACATAGCCAGGCATGACAGGAGATCAAAACTCGCTGGGGACACGCTCTGTGCCTTTCAGGTAAGTTATACTATTATTAATGATCATAAAAGAAGCTATCAAGGTATTTTACATTTCTTTCATCTGGCAAGCCTGTGAGCACGTTGATTAATTGAGGAAGCCTCACTTTTCTGCAAGGTAGACTTTAATATTTCTGTGCTATGAGCAGGAAGCAGCGGCACGGGGTGGCTCTGCTCGCAGGCAGGGCACAGCAGAGTCACCCCAGGGTGACATCTGCCTCCTGGGACAGGGACAGGGACTGTCCTGACCCCCAAATCAGGGACAACACCTGCCCTGTGCACCCAGAGCTCAGGGAGGAGAGCACACCTGAGCCCAACCCGCTCGGGCACCAGGCTGGGCTGTGAGAGCGGAACAGCCCTGCTGGAATTTGGAAAATCATCCACACTCCTGAATAAAGGAGGCCTTGTGGCACCTGGCAGTGCCCTCCCTCAGGTGTTTCCCTGCTGCACAGTCAGCAGCCAACACCAGAGGTGCAGCACACCAGGACTCTTCACTTCCCAAGGACAGCCAGCCACGGCTGGGAATATTTCCCCACATGGCAGAGGCACTCCAGCCAGGGTGATGTTTCCCCTTTGTGTGTTTTCAGAAGTTTTTCTGGTTAACCCCACGACCAACACAGCTACCTGTGTGTCAGGAACACTCACTCCTCTCCAGGAGACAGCTGGACCCTGTACCACTGGGAAAAATCCCCGCTGGAGATCAGGGACATTCACAAATCCATGTGTCCGAAGGGCAGGAAGGGGATTAGAGCATCAAAGTGAATAATTAGGGCAGCTTCTGGAAGAAGACCAGCTCCAATACAAGGGATGTGGAAATGGAAGTTGAACCTGAAGTATTTGTGGCAGGCTCTTGGATGCTGTGAAAACCAGCACATGTGTTTGGCTGTGTGTGAGTGAGCACTCCTGGTAAATGTGGGAATCAAAACATGTGCTAAAGTGTTTGCAGAGTGCAGAACTAAATCTGAAACTGGTGGGTTACAGGGGGATCAAAATCTGAGGGGAGTAAATTCACTCATTCACTCACCCTGCACAGCTTCAAGTGAACCAATTCCCAAGGATCCACCAAGAAAAGGCAAAGTTCAGCCCCAACACAGCTCAGGCTCACTTGAACAAGCCCAAACTTTGTCAGACCTACACCAGGTTTTCAGTTCCTTGCCAAAACCAGGAGAAATCCAGCACAGCTCCAGGCCCTGGCCAAGGAACTCCACTGAGCTTGGATCCAGACTAAAACTCCTCCAGATTTCAGGATTCCTCTGTGGTTCACAGCTCCACAACAGCCTTGCACTGACCTGCACAGTCTGGGACAGCCTCGAGGTGTGTTGTGTGCTTCCTTTTCAGGTGACCACCTCAAGATGAGCATTTTTAAGGCAGCTGCAGCATCAGCTGCTGTGTTCCAGCTGGCAGGATCAGCATGGACTCGGCTCAGCAGGATGCTGTTTGTTTAGCTGGAAGTCCAGAAGACATCTTCTACTTATGCATCAGGGTAAATGATTATTAAAGTTTGATTTTTTTTCAAGCAGAACAAAAATAGACACTCATATACAAATTAGCCATTGCTTTGTGTGTGTTGTGTACCCCGTAATTAGCAGGTAATATTCACTCTTTAATTTAAGAAAAAAAAATTGTTATGCTAAATAGGAGGATTTTTGCTTAATTACAGGCTAATCCTATTTCCTCAGAACATGTGATATTTTCTTATCTCCCCAAACGGAAAAGGCACGTTTGAATCGAGGGATGTTTGTGTTCCATCCCATGCCATACACATTCCAAGGGATCTCCATTTTCTGTGGAGCTGGAAAACAGGAGGACAAGCTCCAAATCCTCCAGCTCCTGGGGAAAAGAGGCACCTTGCTTTGGCCAGTGGTGTCCCCAGGTCCCCTCTGAGGTACCCAAGGCTGGCACCCTCAGCCCAGGCACAGACAGGGAGTCCAGGCAGCCAAAGAGGATTTTCATGGACACTTCCACAACACTTGAAATCTACATTTCAAGAGAGGTGCTGGTTAAATGAGACATCCTACTCAATGTCCTTTATTTCTCCAAAGGCATTGGGAATTATAACTAAACCAGACAAAGCAGCTGTGAGTGTTGTGGTGCCAAATAATCGATTAGAGAAAGCCAGGGCCAGAGGAGCAAAGCAGCAAACCCTGAGCAGGATCAGCAGTGGGGCTGAAAACAACACCCAGGCTCGGCTGCAACCACCGGACTCGGTGGCTTTTGTGTTTCTCTTTCCATTATGCATACCCTTCCCTTTTCCCTTAATGATTTAGTGATGTTTGTTCCCTCACACTGCGTGCAGACCTTGCAGATCAAAATAGCCAGTCATCTAAAAAAAATTCTTTATCCTTTGTTCTTCAAAGAAACCAAATAATCTCAATCCTTTGAGAGAACTCAAAGGGTGAAGGCAAAGCATCAGGACTGATGAGAACAATAGCGGTGCATCCCCCGACGGACGAGCATCTCCAGTGCTGTGTGGTTATTAAAAAAAAAATAAAAACTCCTTGTAGTGAAAATTCTTGGGTCAATTACTTGTTGCCACAGGGAGATTTCCTAGGAATTTTATTGTTGTTATCACCGTTGGGTGATTATCTGTAGCAAAACAAAGGTGAATTTTGATGTGAGGAGATGCAACGTTTGGTAAATCTTAAACAACAGAAAGTGGAAGGGGGTGGAGTGATGGGAGATCAAAGTCCCTGGGATTCCTGGAAGCTTTTGGAGCCAATGCTGGACATTCAGTGCTGCTGAAGTATTTTTTTATCACTTTGGAAGGTTAAGCAGTGGAAAAGAGCAATTGGCCATACAAGCACAGCGTTTTTGCAGCAAGCCTTGCCAGTGCCAGGGTCTCAGTGCCCGTCCCTCCCTCCTGGAGGTGGTGAAGGAAAAGCTTTCAGTGCCCAGGGGACATGAAAATCAGAGTTTTCCAAAGCACACACACACCAGACTCGTTCTGAGAAGGACACAGATCTCTCTGGGCTGAGGACATCACATTTTGCCCACCACATTTTGGATCCCTTCACACTCCAGTGATGGGAGAGGCTGTGCCCACACCTCAAACCTCAGCTCCAGCTCCCAGAAAAACTGCAACAAATGCAAAGTGAAGTGGGAAATGCTCCTACAGATCGATTTTCCCTCAGCAGAAAGAGCCTTTTGGATCCAAATACAAATCACCTACAATTAATTCCCTTTTCCTACAGGTTTGCACACAGGGAGCAGCTTCCTCCAGGATGTGGCAGGGGCAGAGGCTGATTTGCTTTTTCTTTGTGACCAAAGGCAAAAGGAAGTATCAGAGAGGGCCAAGGCTAAAGCATTTCCCACTCACCAGACTGGTGCCTTCCTTTCACAAAAGTAGAGAAGTAATTCCAGTTTTCTTTTTTGAAATGAAAAATAATAAAAATTTTCATAAGCAATAAAATAATAATAAAAACTTTTCATAAAAATGAAAAATAAAATACAGTGTTTTCCACCTTCTGCTGTGAATTGCTGTGGATTTTCTGATTTGCTGTGGACTTCCCAATAAGCTGCAGCAGAAATGTTCCAGTTCACACCTGAAATCTGCATCTGGAAAAGCCACCCTGGGATATGAGGGCTGATAGGAAATGCCACCCAGGTGTCCAACAGGAGGCTGAAATGTGTCCATCAAACCAGTGCTCTTTGATCACCAGCAGTCACCCGTCATTTACACATCACAGGAGGATGCTCAACTCCACAAGGTGCAGTCAGCCAAAAAGGAAGGAGGATCAGCTGAGTATTTGTGTCTTAAAGATGTGCAGTGATTAAATAAATACCAGGAAACAGCCCAGTCAGCCTCCCAAGGGCAGCAGCACCTTACACTCAGACAATTTACAGATCTTACACAACTTCCAGCCCCACTGCTCACCAGAGTTGTTTCCATCCCTCATGTCAGAGCAATCTCACTCCCAGTTCCTCTTCCAAACCCACCCCAAAGGACCTCTCCTGTGCTATTTACAGCTGGACAGCAGGACACTGCTGTGGAGACACATTTTGGGTCTAGGGACACTATTCTCACCATCCAGCCCAAATCTCAGCAGCACAAGCAGCTGCAGCTCACAGAGCCAGGACCAGACTGGGGGCTGTGGGGAGGAGAAGCTTTCCTGCACCTCCCCAGTGCCAGGGCAGCCAGGGAAGGCTGGGAAATACAGACCTGCTTTGCTCACACAACCACAACTCAGTGCCATGGGAGGGCCTTTGAGGCTGTGTGGTTAAAACCACCCTCAGAGCGATGTAATTTAAGGTTCAGTCAAAGAGCAGGTGACTCAGAGCAGGGCAGAGCCCTCAGGCTGCTCCTACACCAGTGCCTGGACACAGCACCTGCTCTGGGCACAGAACCAAGGAATAGGCTGGGCTGGAAAGGATCCTGAAAAAGTCATTTCATCCAAGGGAGCAGGGACCCCTTCCCCTGTCCCAGCTGCTCCAAACCCTGTCCAGCCTGGCCTTGGGCACTGCCAGGGATCCAGGGACAGCCCCAGCTGCTCTGGGCACCCTGTGCCACCCTGCTCACCCTCACAGGGAACAATTCCTCCCCAAAATCCCATCCAAACCTACCCTCTGTCAGTTTGAAGCCATTTCCCTCATCCTGACACTCCAGGCCCTTGTCCAAAATCCCTCTCCATCTCTCTCAGAGCCTTTTAGGTGTTGGGAAGTGTCCAGTACAAAATCCTGGGCTCTCTTGGATCCTTGCAAGTCCAGAGCTCACATGAGCTGTTCCCAAAACCTTTTGCTCAAATTTTCAATCTCCTTGAGCAAACCTGGTCCCAATTTTAAGCTGATTTGAGCTCCATTTGAGCTGATTTATAGTTCAGCATTAAACAACAACAACAACAACAACAACAACAACAGTTCTTTAAAATGGCAACTTTGGCCATAATTTATGTGAGGCCAGATGGAACTTGTTTTTAATTAAATTTCATCTGGATTTTGTAATTTTAGGGATTTTTTTTTGTTCAGAGCAAAGCATGGAAGGAGGAGTGGAAAGCATCAATTTATTCACATCAAACTTAACGGGAGGGTAGTTGCAGAAATGTCTGGGAGCAGAGCAGTGTCCTTCCAGGTACATCCAGCTGCAAATGGAAGACAACAGCCCCTGGATTTCTTCCCCAACACCAGACCTGACTCTCTGGTCCCTTGGATCAAGTGTGCCATACACAATTCTATATCCAAGATATTTTGACACCATCTTGCAGCTACTTTCCTTGAGATCCTGGTATTTTAATAGCCAGGATTAGCTCACAGCAAAAGCTGAACCTTTGACATTTCTTCCTTGCAAGCAACTCACAAATTGATGCTAATATTTGGCTGTGCTCAGCGGAGACCGAGTCAATACTTACAAAACTCGCTCCTCCCTGAGGTTCCAAGGCTGGGTATTTTGTTGTGGGGTTTTTTTGTTGGTTTTTTTTTTTTTTTTTTTACAGGGGGGAATATCTGGAACCTTTTAATGGATTAAAAATAAGTTGCAGTTGATCATTTGTTTGCGAGACAGAAAAGGCTTCAAAGATGCACAAGCGGATTAAGCGGGAGCGTCGGGATGATTCACAAGCTGATACAGGCCACCAGGCAGGAAGTCTCAAATGACTTGCTCCTTTGTGCCCGCTTCAAAGCACCCAGAATGACTGGCAGCCCCTCTCTGGGGACACCGAGGTGGCAGCAGTGACAGTGCCAGCAGCGAGGTGTGCGTGGTTTGGGGAGGAAGAAGGGAATTTGCCTCCCAGCTCACCTGCAGTTTGTGGGGGGAAGCTGGTGCCAAAATGTGTTTTATAGCCATAACCTTCTCCTGGTGTTGTTTTCCTGCCTTGCTTTTCTTTCTTTGTCTTGTCATCCCTGCTTTTTTTGTTTTTTATATTGGGAATAAAGGAATAATAATGAAGAGGATGTTGTGTGTGTGTCAGAGCCTGAGCATGCCCCCTCTTGCCGTGTGCCAGGGCTGCTGAGCCAAGGAATGCCATCCCAGAGGGACCAGGGATGCCTGCTGCTGAGGGAGGGGACAGCCCAGGGTCACCTGCAGCATTTATGGCCCTCTAAACACAATGAGAACACCCCTGACAGAACTGTGCATGAAGCCTTGGGCTGGCCCATGCAGGAAAATGTGAGTAAAGGGTTGGAGGAGACAACTAGGAGCTGTAAAATCGCAGCTGTGCACAATTTTTTCCCCCTTTTTCTATCTTTTTACTTTTATTCTGAAGATTCTGGGTGTAAAAGGGAGCTGTCTGCAACACCAGTCCTCCAAAGCTGGGTGGGAATGAGCAATAGTGAAGGTGTGGGATAATTCCCAACTGCAGCTGCCCATGGCTCAGGAGGAATCCTGCCATTCCAAGGGACACCTCCTGGCTCAGCCCTCTGAGCCTCTGGGAGCTGGCATTTCAAAAACTGAAGGGAGGTCAAACTTCCCATCACTAGAATTGTCTCAAACACATCACATCCCTGGAAATATTCAAGGCCAGGCTTGGATGGGACTCTGGGCAACCTGTTCTAGTGGGAGATGTCCCTGCACACGGTGTGGGGGGTGGAACAAATGATCTTTAAGGTCCATCCCAACCCAATCCAGCCTGTAATTCTATGAAACTTTTACTCAAAGGCTGCCAAGGAAAATCTGGACCACAGGGCAAGAGGCAGAGAGCTCAGTAGATCCTGGAGGCTGAGGATTAAGCCCATTGATCTTCGCAGAAAGGCTGCAGGAGATGAAGGCTGCCCACATTAATTCCAGGCAGATACACAAGCAGCAGCCACATGCACCATGTGGCAGCAAAACCTCCAGAGTTCATGGCAAAGGATGGCAAGGATTTAATGGAGTAAACTGTGAAATTAGCTGGGAAAAGTCTGCATAAAGGGAGGAGAGATATTGCATGTACACGTGTGGGATCATTATATTACAGAGACTTTCAACACCATCTCATAAGGAACACTGAAAAAGACCTTACAAGAGACTAAAAAAAAATCCTGCACCTCTTAACATCCTGCACTTTTAACCAAAGGCTTAACTAGCACAGAGAGCAATGCTTTTCATATTTAAATCCCATCAGCACGATGGCAGGCCAGGAGGAAATATATCCAGGCTTTGGAGCCCAGCTATGAAGGGGGAACATATGAAAATGGGGTCAGCTGGGAAAAGAGACTGACAGACATCCCAGGGTGGCCACCAGTTCAGTGTGTGGCTGTGAGAGGCAGCAGTCACTCTGCTTTACTGAGTCTTGTTCATCCTGACGTGGGGCTGGTGCTCCAGATGCTCTGTGAAAGAGCAGGAGCTGCTCCCACATCACCAGGAGAGGCACATCCCAGAGCTCTGAGCTTTCAGATGGTTTGCAGCACAGCTGGCTGGAGCTGTAAAAGTCATGGGAGGTCCTGGAGGTCTGTGAATGTTGTCTCCTGTGCCATCCAAAGGGATTTCTGCCCCAAGCAGGGCACACCAGGGGGATGTGGTGCCAATGCCTGTCCCTCCCACGGCTGGTGAAGGTGCCTGTGCAAACCCAGCACAGGAGCCAGCAGGTCCCAGGGTCTGCTCCTCCTGGATCCTTATCCCAGCTCTCTCTCCTGTGTTTTGGCACTCCATCCCTGCCCTCTTGGATCCCTGCTCCCAGCTCTCTCTCCTGTGTTTTGGCACTCCAGCACACAGGCATTTCCAGCTACTGGAGCTGTGGCTGCTTTCATTTGCTGCCAGAGAAAACTCTGAGCCCGCAGCCCTGACCAAGCATCAGGCCTGCAGCTCCCAGCCCTCAGAGGTCTTTCAAAGCAGCTTTTTCTTTTGAGTTTGGGGGTAACCACTGGCTTTGGTGAGATTTGCTGCTTCTCTTTGGATCTGAGGCATTTCTTCACGTGTGCACACCCCTCTGCTCGTGCAGACGGACTCACAAGGAGACTGGGGACTCCCAGTCTGGGACTCACAAGGAGACTGGGGACTCAGGGAGCTGGGAAAGGGCTGTCCCACCCCCAGCCCTGCTTTGGGGCCCTCCTCAGCACCTTTATCCTGGGAATCCCAGTGAGGAGGATGGCCAGACTGGAGATGGACACAGCTCTGGTCACATCCTGCTTGGGCTCTTGCACACAGACTGAGGGGACCTGTCTCTGTCTCACCAGTTTACCTTTCCTAGCAAGGCTAAAAAGATGGCATCTTAATTAGATGGGAAAAGTACATCAAGCTCATTAACTAATCACGATGGAAAGTCCCTGCAGCAGATGCCTGGATTGCCTGAAGTACTGCTTACTCTTAACTGCTAACTTTGAAAAGGATTCTGCTATTAAAGCATTATTTTGTTCCAAACGCACAACAAAGTCATTTATTTTTTATCGTGCCTCTCCAAACTAATCCCGTACAGCTTTTACAAAGCATTGTGTGAGGGAGGCAGGGGCTGGGGGCACGGGGAGCCATCCTTAGAGATTGCTGGGATCCTGCCCAGTGGCACCAGGTGCCTTTGGAGGGACAACCCAGAGCCTGACACACTCCAGCTGCCTTCAACCAGTGCCTCTACAGCCCTGCCAGGAGCAGAGTATTAAACGACCTGAGGGATGAGGGCTGAAGCGTGGACTTATCAAGCAGCCAAGAATAAACTCAGCCAATAACCTCCCTGTGATCAGCAGGAGACTGTCCTCCTTTCCTTTCTAGTGGGAGCAGATAAAGCAGAAGGAGATGAATCTTGTGGCTACTCCTCGTTGCACCAGATAAGGACATGAACTAGAAATGTCATTTATATCTCTGAACACCCATCCCTGCTCCTGCACCAGCTGGGGAGGCACTGCTGGGGTGCTGGGGCTGCACTTAGAGATGGGATATTGGGGAGAAATCCTTCCTTGGGAGGGTGGGAGGCCCTGGCACAGTTACCCAGAGCAGCTGGGGCTGCCCCTGGATCCCTGGCAGTGCCCAAGGCCAGGCTGGACAGGGCTGGGATGGTGGAAGATGTCCCTGCCCATGGATCTTTGAGGTTCCTTCAAACCCAAACCATTCACCCCAATAACATTTCCTCCCCACAATTCTCAATGAGAACTGAAGAAGTTTCAGAGGGACACAAATCTTGCAACAGCCCAACCCAAGCTTCCTAAAGCCTGAGGAACCCCAAATTCTCCCTGAGGAGCAGCAGCTGGAGCTCACCAGTGCCCCTTGGTGAGTGCTCTCCATGACCACCCCTACACAGGAGAGCTCTCCAGGTGTCTGTTCCCCAAACTACAGACAGCAAACCCTAAATATCTTCCCTCCTCCTCTCTCCAGGCTGAAGGAATGCCTCAAAACATTTCCAATTGTGCAATCTCAGCTGTCATATGACCTCAGCAAGAGAAAATGGCCAGATTCAGAGGAAATTCTCAGCTTAAACCTATCATTACCTCCTCTCCCCACACCCCCCACCCCATTTCAAACAAACAAACAAACAAATGAAAGACCCCACAGCCCCGTGGGGGTGTTGTTGTTGTTTTCCTTTTCCTGGAAAGCCTGAGGATTTCATGGTCAGGGGAGCCCAGCTATCTGAGGAAGCCACCCTGGCCCAGGCACCCGTCCCTGTGCTCACGGGAGCATTGTCAGCCAGCAAAGCCATAAATCGCCCGCGGGACAGGAACCTGGAGACCAAAGCTGTGTAACTCAAACAGCCTCAAAGCAAAAGAGTCCCTTTAGTGTGAGGGTGGTCTGTGTAAAGTTAGGAGACACCTGCTAGCAAGCCCTGAGACACAAGCATCTGTGTAAACTTGCCCCCTCCCTGCGCCCGCAGCCCTTAGAAGGTGTTGAATGAAGCAGTTTTCATGAAAAAGGCTCTGTTTGGGGCAGCTCTGAGGCTCCCATGTACCTCAGCAAAACAGAGGCAGGGCTGTGCAGCCCTGGGATGGATTACCAGGGACCACAGGGAGCACTATTAATTATGGTGACACGCTGATCTGGTGCTCGCTGGGGGCATGGCTTGGGTGTCGGGGCGATAAGAGCCCGCTCTGTGCGAGGGGCTGGGGCAGCCCAAGAAAACCCAGAGGATCTGGGGAAACCAGAGAGTCAGGGGGGAACCCCAGTGAGCAGATGCTGAGGGCTCAGAGCCTGGGGGGCCAGCCTCAGCCCCCTGCACATCCCTGGGCCAGGAGTGGGCTGGCAGCACAGATTTTGGCCATCCCAGCTGTGGTCCTTCACCCCCTGGGATCAGCAGCCAGCAGGATTTGAGCACTGATTTATTTTTAATTGGGAAGCAAAAGCCAAACAGTGAACCCTCTATACACAAGGCCATCACACCTTCTTATGAATTAAACAGTGGAAACGCTTGAGCGCTGGCAAAGCTGAAATCTGGAAATACCAATATTTCACCAAAGTGGTTTTTAATATGCAGAAGTGTCATACACATTGCTCTGAAGTTCCTAGCTGTAGGTGAAATCTTCTCATCATCAACTCTCAATATAATATGTGCTTATCTTAAAGGACATTTACTTTCCTGTGCTTACAGCCTGTATTTGAATTGTCAAATGACACTTTGCTGAAATTATTAAAACCTAGAGGTCACAGGCAGCCTGACTTGAAAGCGGGAACACACATTCTTTCGTCTGAGCAAAAGTGCATATTTGGAATTTTAAATGCAAATTTTTTTTGGAGGAAGAATCGCTTTTCTGGCAGCCAAGTACAGATGGAACATTTGAAAGAAGGTTCTGCTTTAATTTTTGACAAGTGCTGTGAATAGACACACTGCTCTGCTGGGAGAGGGGAGGGATGGGGCAGAGCCCTGACCCCAACAGGAGCTTGGTGGGGGTGAGTGGGGGTCTCACCCTCACCCAGCCCTCTCTGGTGGGGGTTTTACAGCAGGTTAGACCACACCTGACTGCAGGTGAGCTGGCAGCTTGGTGCCTTGTGGAGGGAGGCAGCCCAGGGAGGGTCTGAGAGTGCTGGGTGCTGTCCCCCACCAGCCTCTGGCTCCTGTCCCAACCCCAGGGGAGAGCGAGGCTCTGGATTCTGGGATACCCAGGCTCTGGATTCTGGGATACCCAGGCTCTGGATTCCGGGATATCCAGGCTCTGGATTCTGGGATACCCAGGCTCTGGGTCCTGGGATATCCAGGCTCTGGACTCTGGGATACCCAGGCTCTGGACTCTGGGATACCCAGGCTCTGGACTCTGGGATACCCAGGCTCTGGATTCCAGGATATCCAGGCTCTGGCTGCTGGAATCCCTGCACAGCTGATGCTGAAGGAAGGCAGGCAGTGTCTGGCTGATATACCCTGACTCCAGGAATGTTTTCTTTCTGAGGGATAAGGCTTCTCTGTTCCCCTTGCTCCTTCCTCCTTTGAGGGTGTTCAGTGAACAGATAGGAAGGGGAAGTAAAGATGCTCAACATGTCTCTCAGAAAATTCCCCCAGTCAAACACCTCGTGTGACATTTGCAGATCAGCTGTAATCTTCCTGTTGTGTAGAGGCTGTCCTCAGGATGAGCTGTGGTGCATTCCAGGACATGCCTCCCTGTGAGGCCAGACCATGCCAAAATTGCTCCTGCAAGGAGCAGGGAGGCAGCAGCTTGAGAGGACATGAGAAGCCACCGTGCCCAGGTGCAGAACCAGGTGGGTGCCTCCATGGGGAGCTCACCCTGCCAGAGCAGTGTGCATCTGGAAGCAAAAACCCCCGGGGCTTTGCAGGGCAGAGCTTTCCTGACACCTCTCAGCTACCCCTGGGCTGGTTTCTGGTCCATACTGCACCAAAGCTGCAGAAAATGCTTTTATTCTGTGAGAGCTGCAGGGAAGAGCAGGAGCAGTGACACAGGGATGATCCTGCCCCTCCAGCCTCCTGCCCATCCAGGAGCTCCCTTTGCACAGAGAGAACACTGGAGTGGGAAAAGCTTCCACAGGGCAGCCCATGCAGGGCTTGGTCACCATCTGTGAACTGCAAACCCAGAACCAGCAGGAGCCCCAGCCCTCTGAAGCCTGAACAGCCTCCCAGCCTGTCCTCTCCTCACCCTTGGATGAAGGTGGTTGGTATTTTAGCTGTGCTTAGATAAACATTTAATAAAAAGGATGAAGACTCAACTTCCTACAGCCCTGAGATGAGTCTGGTGATTCTGCTCCCTCACTGGCAGGCTCCATGAGGGGGTCTCAGTGACAAAAACTTGCTGCAGCTCCATCCCCAGCAGCTGGAGGTGAACAGCAACAACGCAGAGGTGACTCTGAAGAGGAAGGGATGGAGGAAACCTGCACATGGTGGCAGAGCAAGGCTGGGAAGAATTTTCCTACCATGAAAGGCTCTTCTCTTTTTTCTGCTCCTAGCACAAATAGAGAGGTTTGAGGTGTGCAGGCTCACAGCTGGTGACAGAGGGCAGTGACACCATCATCACTACCCCTTCCAGAGCAAACACAGCCCGGTCTCCAGCCACGCTGAGACACAGGTTGTTCACCTCTGCCCAGGTGTTTCACCTACCCAGCCTGGATCCTTTCACAACCACCCCTTCATTTCCCCATGAACCCAAACCCTCTCCTCTAACACGATGTGACCTGTCTTAACTATGACATGTTCCATCCTGGTGCCTGCCCAGAGAGGGGTTCTCTGCCTGCCAGCTCCTCACCCCCCTCTCCACCAGCACAGCTCCTCAGCCCCTTCCCGTCCCTCCTGGAGAGCTCCTCGGTGCTGATCTGAAGTTTGGATGCAGTGTTGTTTTTATATATAAATGACATTATGACAAATGATGAAGGATTAAATTACACTTCAATCAAATCATGCCAAACCAGTAGGGATTGAGGTCCCAGTGGAAAGTATACATGGAGTTCCTCAGCTTCCTGATTTGAATGACTTTGTTCTTCTTCCAGAGAAAAGGGGAGGGGGGGGACGAAGGAGAAGAGAGGGAAAAGGGAGAGGAAGGGGGGATTTGGCCTAAAATGAAACATTTTCCTTTTAAGTTGAACATTTGAAAATGGCTGGGAGGAAAGAGCTGAAACACTGTAATGGCTGATACTGAAGAACAGCCTGGGACTTTTGCTTTTCGAGAACAGAAGCCAGGGAGAGAGCTGTGGTGTGAAAAAGGCAACGCTGTGTGCCTTGAAGGGGAAGGTGTTTGCAGCAGCCCACCTCCTGCAGACACTGAGAACCCCCTGCAAGGCACTAACCCAATTAGCTTTGCTAGAGCTGTGCCGTGCAAAGGCAAAGGACTGACAGTGGTTTTGGTAAAGGCTAAAGACAGCTTCCCTCTGCCTTGCACTCCATCGGAGGCGCTTTATTATCTCTGTGTTACCACATCTTTCAGAGGTTGGCTCCAGAGCCTCCAGCTCTGCAGCTCTGTCCAGCCAGAACCTCTCTCCTCCCTCTCAGCACTGTTGAGAACAAATCCTGCAGAAACAGCCACGCCAGGGATGAGTTTGCCTGGGGAGAGACAGACAGACAGATGGACAGCCAGTCAGACACTGCGCCCTAGGATTTGCTTTAAGCACTTTGCCCTGAAAATTGTATTCAATAGAACCCACCTCGGGCTGATTTCTGGGTGCAAATCTCGAGTGTTGTGTCCAACACAGCCCGTCAGTGGCCAGGCATTGGGATGAGATGCCCAGGGAGGTGGTGGAGTCACCATGGAAGAGTTCAAGAGGCAGCTGGAAGCACCTGGGGTTATGGTTTAGGTGCTGGGTGATGCTGGGACTGGATGATCCTGAAGGTCTCTTCCCACCCTGATAATTCTGTGATCAGTGGAAGCCCAAATAAGTCAAGCAGAAAACACCAGAGTTCCCTTTGGCTTGATAGTTGCACTGAGGAACAACGGGGTTGATTCAGGAGTGACACAGTCCAGGATAGCATCAGTCTGACAAGCTCAGAGCTGCTCAAAGCCTCCCTGGCAGATGAGAACAACATTTCAGTGAGTTCTGAGAGCTGTGGCTCCATGTCTGTGTGTGAAACACAGAGCCAGAGAGGGTCTTGTACCTTTCCCACCTCCCCATTTGATTATTTCTGTCCTCAAACAACACACATGGCCTGCATGTGGTGATGGACAAGCTCCTCTCTGGTCACAGTACTACGTTATTGTAATAATCTAATCTTGCCAAAATTAAAGGCAAAGAGAGCATTCCAGCAGGTCTAAAATACCACTTGGAAAGGCAGGGCAAGGCCAATTCCACAGAGAAAAGAGCCAAGCCCACAAAAGCACACATGTGCACACATCTACAGGTATGCTCAGGCACACACTCCTGAGCATGAGCAGGATAAAATCAGATCATCCCAAAGTCCTTTTGCTATGATTTTTCTCCTCGTAGTAATAGGCTTTGCAAAGTATTTTAAAGAACAATTCAGCAATAATTCCCAGGAAACCATTTGTTACCTGTGGTTAACGTCCCATCTGCTCGCATGGCAGCGCAACTTTCTGACACAGAAATCCAGGAGAACACTCGGAGAAATCAAGACCCAAATTGGTTCAGCCTCTGAGGATAATAACGACTTAGAAATATGTATAAATTTAAGTGGTTTTGAATAAGGACAGCGTTTCAAAAAGCACTCGAATTGTTACTTTGAAATAAGCCATTATTTTCTGCTTTTTTTAAATTCCAGTCTTTAATAGGGGATGAGACCCAGACTGCCAAGAACCAAGGAGAGTTTTTGATGCAAATGAAAAGCGGCATTTAAGAAGTGCAAGTATCCCATAATGGAGCCCACACCACACTGCCAGCTCCCAGGCATGCCTGGAACATCCAGGGATCCATCCAGCCTGGGACATCAGAGCAGCAGGGTTTAGAGGCCCCCTGACCTCGTGGTTGACCTGGTTTGTGCTGGTGAGGCCTCAGGGCTCACACCACAGCTCCACATTCAACTGTTTCCAGTGAAAAAACACAGGAATTCCAACCTGGAGTCAGATCCAGATGCACATGGGCAGATGTGGCCATGTAGGGAAGGGATGGATGACAGGAGAGCTCCTGAAGGCTCCTTGGACTGGTTTTACTGATGCTGCCCCTGCCCAATGTCCCAGGAAGAGCTCTGTGTTTCAGTGGGATTGTCAAGGAAGGACCAGACTTGGAAGAAAAAAACCTCTGGCAAAGAAACATCACTGGGATGAACAGGAGTGATCCACACAGCCACCAAGGAGTTCAGGGTCTCCACACTCAAAGCCTCCATGGACACTCACTCCTGGCAGTGCCAGAGCTCCCCAGGCACCCGGTGGGTGAGAGGGGGAAGAAGCAGTTCTTGGAGAAGGCAGCAGCAGGACCCAGGCGCTCCCTGTCCTCCCCACGCAGAGAGAAAGGAGCAGGACGTGCCTTCCTCAGCCCCAGCCATGCCACAGGCTCCTCCTGGGTGCCCAGGACACAGCTCAGCACTGGCAGAGCAGAGCCAGCTCTGCAGGGACGAGCTGAAGCGGTGGGGATGAGATGGCAGGTGGGGCTGAACCACGGGATCACTAGGGTTGGAGAAGACCTCGAGTCCAACCATCACCCAGAACCGCCACTAACCCAAGTGCCACATCCACGTGGCTCCCAAACACTTGCAGGGGTGGTGACTCCATCAGTGACTCTGTGGTGGCCTCCAGGGGTGGTCACTATCTCCCTTGGGCCGGCTGTTCCGTGCTTCACAACCCTTCCCATGAAACATTTTTAATGGTATCTAATCTAACCCCACCCTGGTGCATCCCCAGAGGATGAGGCTGGTGGGAGCAGGGAGGGGCCTGGCACCACAGGGGAGTGACAGAACTGGAGCTGGCCCTGCACAAAAGGCCCAATTAAAGCGTCCTCCCGCAAACAAACATCCCCACAGCCCAACTTTTTCAAAGATGGCTCAGGAAAGAAAAGGGCCACGGGATCGGCGGGATCAGCCTAAGTCATGTACATCTATTTAACAAGAAAACTCATTGATAAGCAAACCACCTGATGCTTGCACAGCAGAAAAGAAAACACCTGGTTCTGCCTGTGGGTTGATAAGCCAATATCTTTAATCTTTTTTTTTTCTCTTGATGACTGAAGTACACACTCTGTGCGGCCCTATGCTCCAGCCACATTGGTAATAGTAACAAAGCTTTGATGTCCCCCTCATTCAACAGAATGTTGTTTAGTTCAAAGCAAAGAACAGAGGCAATTCTTTGCTTTTAAATTATTAGCTCCCTAAGTCTTCTGTAATGATATAGTTTGACTGAAGTGTGCAGTTTATTAACTACATAAAGACGATATTATTAGAGCGGAGAAAGGCAGCCGAAAGTTTTGCCTTTCAGCTCAGCAGCAGGGGTTTTTGATACTTTGATCTCAATCAATGCTAAATGTCTTTGTGAGATAGAGGGAGCAGCAGAAATTACCTTTGGCACCATGACTACATCAATTATTTAGTTCTTTTTCTTATAAATTAAAGTGTTCTTCAACTTTTACCCCAATTTTTTCTTCCTCTTCCTCTTCTTCTTCTTTTTTTTTTTTTTTTTTTCCCTTCAGTTATTGGGGGGGAAAAAAAGCTGACTGGAAGAAGTCTGGCTGTGAGTATTAATAAAAATTCCACTGACCTTTCCCAGTCCTGGTCTGGGAGGGTCTTCTCTGTGTGAGAAGATGGATTCATGTGAGCAACAACAGCAGAAGGGGGGCTCAGGGTAATGTTTAATCAAATGACTGTGTAGGCTCTTACTCCAAATTTGTCTATATTTAGCCTAATTTTCTTTTTTTTTTTCTTTTTCCCCTTGGTCTTTTTCAGTATTGCTGCTATGAATGCAGCTGGAAAAATGGGACACCTGACAAGAAAGGTGGAGGGAGACTATTTTACACGAGCAAGTAGTAACAGGACAAAGGGGAATGGCTTCCCACTGCCAGAGGGCAGAGTTAGATGGGATATTGGGAAAAAATCCTTCCCTCTGAGGGTGGGGAGGCCCTGGCCCAGGTTTTCCAGAGAAGCTGTGGCTGCCCCATCCCTGGAAGTGTCCCAGGCCAGGCTGGAGCATCCTGGGATAGTGGAAGGTGTCCCTGTGGGACTGGATGGGATTTAAGGTCCCTTCCAACCCAAACCATTCCACGATTCCAGGACTCCTGAGGCTGAAAGCAGAGCTTGCAGAGAGACAGACCGCAGCCCCTGGGGCTGCAGCAGCTGCCTGCACACTGATGCTGGATGCAGAAACTCTCATAAAGCCACGGGTGCCAGGTGATCCCACCCAGAGCTGTCACCAAACCCTACCCACACAGAACTCATGTCCAGCCTGGAGTTCATCCCCTAAAGCCAGTAATAAACCATTCCCACAGCTGATTCATCCCACCCCAAGAGGAGTGACAGACTCCTTCCCTGGGACAGAGGGAATCCAGCCTGATGGGACAAGAGGTGAGTGAGGAGAACATAGCTCAGTGCTTCCCTTGGGTAAGAACAAATGAGTGGTTATTTCAGCGGGATTTGTGCTCTTTTGATATTTCAGGGAAGAAGCTGGAGCAGAGCCAAGGGAGGAGGGTATCCCTGCAATCTTGGGGACAGCAGCTGGTGGCTGGGCTCAGTGCTGTGGTGCACCAGAGTGTGTTAGAAACCACTGGAACCAGAACCTTGGCTGGGAACACGAGCAGCAGGACCACAGAGGTGCTGAGGAGATGCCTTTCAACCCAGATTTAAAACACTGACCTCTGGCCAGAGAAATTCTTTGTGAGCAAGAAATAAAAGAGGTCTTTGCAGAGGTGTTGAGGCATGAACTGTGGGAACTTCAATATATTTTTGTGTAGAATGTGTTGGAGAAAACATAATTCTGTTTTCATGGTGATCAAAGTTTTGCAAGAAGGAGGACTTGAGACAGTGTGCTGAGCTGCTATGGCAACATGAATTTTAAAAAGTAAACTGACTTGCAAGAGCTTATCTTTTCCTCTTTAGTGTGGTGCAGAACAGATCTGGGAACCTCTACCTGAAAGGGATCCTGTGAGGTGTTCACCTCTGCTTCTGGGCCGGGTGTATTGCAAAATGCATAAAACATATCCCTCGTGGCAAGGGGAAAATTATTCCATGCCTGGGTTTGTCCTGCACCCCAAAGAGCCAAGTCACGGTGATTCTGTCACTGTTTATCACGGCTCAGATATTCAGATGTTGGGGTGGATGCAGCACGAAGCACTTGGGCTGTGCTGGCATCCTATTCTGGGAGCGGGGTGGGCTGCCAGGCGCTGCTCAGGGCTCAATTCCACCCACGGACAGGCGTTCCCAAGAGCACCATGACGTGGGCTCGGTTTACAGCTCGGCTTTCAAGCCACCCGCACAAAATGTAAAGGCAGCGGTGTCAGGAACCCTCCCTGACAGCTCCTTTCAGGAGGGGATGCTGTGAGGAGCTGTCACGCTCTGAGTCAGCTGTTCTTCCAGGCCTGGCGTTCCAGGCAGGAAGAGCCTGCTTGCGGAACCATCCCAACCACGCCGCCTGCCAAAACCACACTGGGAATCCCATGGGAACCAGCCCTCTCCCGAGCCAGCTGGTACTTCCTGCTCCCGAGGCCTGATCCTGCTGGATGCTGAGCATTCTTTGTTCCATTTTTAAATTCATGAGACTTGAGCAATGCGCGGTCCCAGACCCCGGGGAAGAAACAGCCCCTCGGTGTTTTCAGTGCTTTGGCGGTGTGGCCCAGCTGGAGAGGAGAGGGAAATGTCAGGCTTGAAGGGAGATATGAGAGATGCCTGGAAAACAGATCGGTAATCTGGAGGTTTAACCAGGTTCTCTGAGCTGGCCCTGCTCCCACACGCAGCTCTCCTCCCCAGCACAGGCTGTGACCCCCCACAACTGATAGCCCCAGCTCTCCAGAGAAGGATGAGGATCACCAGCCTGGGACTCGCTCCCATCCTGTCCCAACAGTGTCCCCTTGAGGTTGGTGGCTGAGGCAGCCTGGGAAGAGCTCTCATGGAGGTGCAGGGGAACCCCTGAAGCTGCTCTTGTTTTCCAGGCTCGTCCAAACAACAAATCCCAGCAGCTGTGGGTCAGCCTGAGTGAAAGAACCTGGAGGAGCCCACCCCACAGTGGTTGTGGGACCTCCACATTCGGGAGTGGAGCACTTGGAGAACCACTCAGATAAGAATCTCCTTCCAAGTTGGTTCTGTGAATGTCCAAAGCTGGGCCAGTGCAGCCCATCCTGCAGCACCTGGAGTGTGGGAGCTCCTCCAGCACCGAGGAGCCGGAGTGGGAGGGTCTGTGCAGCCACGGGAGGTTGGAAAGTGGAGCCCCTGCGGAGGACACAGGGCTCCCTCTCCGCTGCTGCTGCTGGAATCTCCTTTCTTCTGGCAGCCAAGCAGCAGGGAGTATTCTGAGAAACTGCCCACAGGGAGCGATCACTTTTTCCAGTCATTAACCTTGCACATCCCTCACATTACCGGAATACCTTGGATGTCTAAGTTGCTGCAGCGAGCTAATTCCTCCAGGTGACTCCAGGCAGCGATAAGTGGGCTCCTGCACAGCGAGGGGATTTGAAGTGCCGGAGCTGAAAGCGCTCCCGACTCCGGCACGCCAGGCCTCCAGCAGGGGACACAGCCTCAGATGTCACAGCACGGTGGCAGGAGGGGTCCGGGCCTCTGGAGATGTCATTTCCAACCTGCAGTCAGCAGGCACCCGGGGGAGCCAAGAAAAAGGGAGGAGGACCAGGCACCGGCTTGAGATGCACAGTACAAGGTGCTGTGCCCCAGGGAAAAGGGATGTGGTTGAAGGATATTGGGGAAAAAGATATTTGCAAGATAGTGGGGAATAAAAACCAGTGCCCTGAGGGGATAAATGTTGGGAACTGCCAGTGCTGGCCTCTGGGGTAGGTGTGAATCTGGCTGGTGTCGCTGCACTGGGTGCCCCAGCCCTGGCAGAGCAGCAGATTTGCATCTCAGCTCCTTCCTCTGGTGTGGAAGATGAGCACGAGGAGTGCTCAAAGACAAGGAGGAGCCCAAGAGAACCCTGAACCAATGAGAGAAGTATTTACAGCAGGATGGCTCTTATCATATATACATAATATTAAATATAATATTCTTTTCTCTGATAAATCACAATGTCTTCCTGTTGTGTTTCCCGGATTATACATCATCAGTGCCAGGAGTGGCTGAGTAACAATATTCACACAAAAAATTGCAGAAGACATCAGATTTGTCTCTCATCAATAACAAATGTCCCTGTCAGTGGCAGCAGAGCAGGACCAGGTCCCTCTGACAGAGCAAAGCCATCAAGAACCAATGTGTGCTTGTATAAGAGGAGCACCACGGGCACTGAGGGCCAGCAGCCTCCTACCCAGCCCTTGGCTCCCCTGAGAAAGACTCTTTGGAGACAGAAGCAGCCTTCTGATTTTCCCAAACTCCCCTGTGATGGGAAGTGTCAGCCCAGGCCTGGGGAAAACAGGGAGCACTGAGTGTGTGAGGAGAGATTTAAATCCCACAGCAGGACTGAGCGTGTGGAACCACATCAGCCACACAGGAAAAGCTCTTTATAATCAGAAAGTACAAAACAGCAACATCAGAAAGTACAAAACAGCAACATCAGAAGCCACAGGTCATGGCCAAGGTACAGAACAGGGACCCACAGCACACACACACTGAGGAAACTCCTCCAGGGAATAAAACAACCACCTTCAAACACTGACACAAAGAAGGCAACAGTCCAACACCCAATATCAGCACAGCCTGTGGCAATGCATCAATCCCAGCCTGGAAGGGCCCAAAACACCAACAGGGATTTGGCTTGGATTTCCTCAGGTGTTCCCAGGTCGAGTCTTGGTTTCAAACCCATTCACTGGGAAGCTGGAGCTAATGCAGGAGGGCTCTGCACCCCTTGATGCCTCTGGGATCATGCTGGGCTTGGATGAAGGAATGATGCTTTGCCACTCAGCACACAGCTGCACATGAGGGGTGCTCCATTCTCCTCAGCAAACAGCTGGCTCTTAATCAGCGTGCTTTAAAATTAAATTTAAAATTAACAAATTGTAATTAATGGGAGGTGGGCCCCATTAGGGGACACAAACACGCCCCAGTTTTGGCACTGAAGCCTGAGTCCTGCTCTGCCAGCCCTGCTCCAGCTGTGCTGTGTTCAGTGTGCTGACACCTCATGGCCAAGCCAGAAACTCCGATAAGACACTGTTTCCCAGGACATCACCCACACATCCTCCATCTGCTCCAAGGCATGAAACCAGGCTCGTTTATCCACAAGTTTGTCATGAGCAGAACTGAACACACCGAAGACAGGAAAGAAAACCAGTCCAGAAGGGCTTGAAGCTCTCGGATCACAAACATTGGGCACACCAGGGGCTGTTATCGGGAGCTGTGGTGCTCTGAGTGTCCCTGGTGCTGGAGGATGGCTCTAACACACTTTTCCAACAGCATGGTCCCCTTGCTGAGCCATCCATGGCAAACACTGCGGTCTCAGGCCCGTGGGGAGCGTCCGTGTTGGGGTTACCCCGCTCTCCCCTCCTCTGCGGGGGTCTCCCAGGGGCAGATCAGCTCCTTTGCAGAGTCCTTCCGAGCTCGGTGGTGCCTGTCCTCTCCCCGCCCGGAGCCCCCAGGGCGGGCTCGGCTCTCCGAAGGCATTTTGACTTGGAAGAAGCTGCGTTGGGAAACAGAAACTCATCACACACACGGCGCTTTCTGATGTGCTCCAAAGCGGCGAGAGAGCTCGGCTTTGAGATTTCCACTGTTCCAGCCCCGAATCCCAAGGCAAAACTCCCGGGCAGGAGCCCAGGGAGAGGGAGGACGGAGGGAATGTGTGCTGGCACCCCTTTGAAGCTGCAATGCCGTGTGACAGCGCTCCGGAGCGCGGAGCCAGGTACAGCAGGAGCCCTCAGGTTCGCGCTTCGGAATTTATAATGTGGGCTCATCCACTCGGCCAGCAGCAGAGGTGGGTTAAATCAGACCAGGGACATGCTGCTCCTGGTGAGGGACATGGCCAGGGGTTGGCTCCTGCAGGGGAAGCTTTTCCAGGCAAAAATTCCCCACCTCCGTCCTGGAACAACAAACACTTAGTGACTCTCCCTCAAGATTTCCCCTCCCTTGTCGCTTCTGGTTCTCCTCTGACATGAAATCACTAGACCAAACCCGACTCAGTGCTCAAGAACGCTGAGGTTTTCCAAATTTAGGGGTTAAAAGTAAAACCTGGGGTTTTGCACCCTGAACGGGAGGTGCGAGAATAGCAGAGGCACCGCCAGCATGGGCTCCCGGCCTGTGCCCATCGAAAAACTGCAGGAATGGAGACGGGGAAGAGACGCCGGGGTTTGGGGCAAAGGTGACTGTCAGACGGGTTCCCAGGGACCTCTCCCGCTGGCCAGTGTCCAGGGTGGGTGTCCTGGTGTCCGTGCTCACCTGCTGACCGTCCTGCTGTCGGGCCGCCGCTCCCGCCCGCCCAGCGGCTGCACCTTGCCGTGAGGCACGGCCGGGCAGCGCGGCCGCAGCGCGCCCAGCCCGCCCCGGGCCCGGCAGCCCCGCCGGAGGAAGCGGCCCCACGAGCGGGATCTCCGGCCTCCGGACGGGCCGGGGCCCGCCTGGGTGCCCGCGGCGCTGCCCAGGGCCGGGCTGATGGGCGAGGGGCAGGCGGTGCCGGGGGACAGGGCTGCGGGCCCGGGGGCCGCGGGAGGCAGGGCCCGGAGGGCGGCTGAGGGCGATGCCGGCGTGCTGCGGCCAGCGGAGCAGGAGGCGAGGTGGCCTGGCTGTGGGGAGGAAAAGGAGAGAGGCTCGGTCAGGTCTGGGGCTGACTCTCAGTGCTCCCCAGGCTTCTTCGGGAGGAGAATCCCTCTCCTTCTTTGGTGCTGCCAGGGGAGAAGGGCTCAGCGGGGAGGCAGCTACAGCCACCCCGGCCCAGCCTGTGCCTGTCCCCCTGTCCTGCAGCTCTGTCCCCTTCCCTGCCCTCCCCTGCCGGAGCACTGAGGTGTCACAGCTTGCCCGGGGGTCATTGCTGCCACAGCCCCAGCGGGTGCTGACAGATCCAGCCCCACACCCGCCGGGATGCTGGAGGAGACAGCAGCTTGTCTCATTCCTCACAACGATTAGCTCCAGGCACGGAGGAGGCTGTCATCCCGGGAATGTGATCTGGGTTATGAACAGCACAATGTCACACCCACGGCACCAGGCAGGGCCGGGACAGACCCCGAGCCCCAGCCCTGATGGCTCAAAGTACCACCAGCCTCATACTGGAGCCCCCAGTGCCCCTGGGGAGGCTCCAGCACAGCTCAGCCCGCAGGACAAGCCCAAGCACACACTGCACGGGACAAGGACAGCACATGCTGCATGCCAGCTCCACTCCCATTTCTCAAGGATTTACTCCCAGCAGAAATGAAAAGCAGCTCAAGTGTCCAAGGAGAGGAGCTTAGAGCAGAAGAACACACAGGACATGTACACACACGTGCAGAGATGGCTCAGAGAAGGATGAACACACTGAGACACGACAGAGAAGGACGAACTCAGTTCTTTTTCTGTTTTCTACATTTATTTTTATTAGACACATGAATGCATGGAAGCCATGGGCAAAAAAATGAAACAACACATGGAAGCAAACAATTTCTCAGCTGGCACAAAGTGAAGTTCAGCTTGTCCCAGGCAACTTTCCTCTTCGGGGACTGAGCAGCAGAGGATGAGAAGCAGAAGGCTGGGCTGTGACGGCTCCATCAACCTGTGGCAGGGCAAAGGCAGCTCCTGCCTGTGTGTGAAGGATGGCTGTTCATTCCACGTGCACTAAATGGTGTTAAACAAGCACTGACTGGTGTTCCACACGCAGTAATTGGTGTTCCAAAGCAGTAACTGGTGATATACAAGCAATGTCTGGTGATGCACATGCACTAACTGGTGATACACAAGCAATGACTAGTGTTCCACACACAGTAATTTGAGTTCCACGAGCAGTAACTGGTGTTCCACAAGCACAGTGACTCCTGAGCATGCAGCATGAACCCATGGCAGGGGAGCAGCGATGCCAAGCAGAAACGATAGAAAATCAGAGAAAGGAATGGATACAGAGAACATAACAAGCAAAGCAGCAGACAAAATAGAAGTAGAATCAGAGGGACTGACGGGAACATACAGATTTGTTATTTATTATTTATACCCTGACTTGATCTTCCACATGTTACTACATACTGGCAATCCCAACATGCTCAGTGCTCCATGTTACACAAACTCTGGAGAGACTGTAGAGTTCATCACAGCCAAGTAGCTTTGGGCCAACCCTGCCAGGTTCTGGAGTGTTTTCCAGTGCTCTGATGTCAAAGTAGGCTGAGGGTGCTCAGCACCTGATGTAACAAAGCCCTGGGGTTTTAAGCAGAATTTTAAAAAAGGCAGCCTGAGCCTGCTCCCCTGTACAGCAGTGCAGAATGTGCCCGTGCTTCCAGCAGGAGTGAGAACAGAGACTCAGCACAGACATCAGAGGGAAAATCTGGGGTAACTCCCTTTGAATTCCTCTAAGGAGGTTTGTCACTGATGGGGTAAGGAAGAGTAAGACAATCTCCCAGGCTCGGCCACAGGTGGAGGAGAGGAGTGACACCAGATCAGTGTCCAGCCCTGATCCTGCCTCTGATGTCACACACAGGGAGGGCCAGAGTGGCTGTTGGAGCTGTTGGGGACACAGTGACATCCTGACTGTCCCCTGTTAACAGGGAGCTGCCCTGCAAGGACCCCAGGGCTCCAAGGATCTGCATGCACCCCCCTATGCAAGGGCTCCTGCTCCCTGCCAGCTTTCTCCTTAAGCTTCCCCATCCCTGGAAGTGTTACAGGCCAGGCTGAATGTGGCTCTGAGCACCCTGGGATAGTGGAAGGTGTCCCTGCCCGTGGCAGGGGGTGGGATGAGATGAGCTTTAAGGTCCTTTCCAATCCAAACCATTCTGGGATTCTATGATCTCCCATTTTCTGTAAAACCCTCCCAGTATTAAAAGGGATGAACTGGATGAACTGGAAAGAGGCAGCTTCCCAGACTTCAGTACTTCTACCCAGTTCCTCTGCTTCCCCAACATTTTAATAAACAAGGAAGCTTTTCTTCCCCTTCAGTTCCCTTTACTGGGCTTTGCAGGAATCTTCACACTTCTGGTAATCCTTGGCCTGGTCCAGGCATGCTGGGCTTTTCCAGCAAGGCCTGGAATCTCCCTGAGCTCTTTAGCACTAATGTAGTATTTTAGCTTGCCTCGTTCTACAGAGCAAAAGAGACAGAGCAAATGAAAATACTACTTAAAGTTTAAATCAACTCTTAACACCTCTACCCTGCTCTCCCTTGCCTCTGGGCTACAAGCCAGTGACAACTGCAGCTACCTCCTGCTGGATTTTTAACAACAGAAAATAGAAAAGCAGGAAAAAGACAAGACAAGAAGTGGGGAGGATTGGATAAAATCTCTCTTGGCCTTGTGCAGGCTCTGGGAAGGGGCAGCTCTCTGCACCTGCACGCCCAGCTCACGGCACAGGAGTCACGGGGAGAGCAGAGCAGAGCTGCTGATCATCTCCAGCGTGCCAGGGGATGTGGGAGTGTCATTCAAACTCAGAAGGTCAGCTAAACCTTCAGAAATGCTCCTGCTACTGTTCCCACAAGCAGCTCTTCTGCCTGCGGCCCGTGGTGCTGGCTGGAGGTGCAGGGCTCTTGGAGTGGGGGCTGTGCTCCTCTCAGGGGGTGCCAGACGCAGCCCTTGGGAGGGTGCACGGTCCTCCGAGGGGATGGGGGCCAGCAGGGACACTCAGGGCTGGGTCACCTCACCCTGCTCCCCGCGGGGTCATTCCCCTCTGTGCCAAGGGAGGCTCGTCTGAGCCCGGAGCGCTGGGGCACAGCTTCACCCTGCCTTGTGGCACCCCGCTCCTGGAGCGGCGGGAAGAGGCAGGCGGGCTGTGCAGCCTCCCCGGGGATGTGCGGCAGCAGAAGGCATCTCCTCTCCCCTGCGAGGTGTGCAGCCCGAGCCCGGCACAGCCCCAGCTGCTCTCCAGGAGCCATGGCAACGTGCGGGCAGCTGGCGGAGGGACAGCCGGCCTGCCAAACCTAAAGCAGCACTGACATCTTCAGGAGAGGGGAGGCGAAGCTCAGCACCAGCCTCGCCTTGTCTTTTCCCTGCTGCGGGGCTCAGAGCCTACTTGGGAGGAGCTTCCTTCTGGGGCTGGTTCCTGCGATCCAGCTTGCTCATGACCTGCGTGATGTCCACGGTGTTGGCGGCTTCTCTGGCTTTGGCCTCTTCCTCCTGCTGCCTCAGGATGATGGGGCTGGGGCTGGAGCGGAGGTGGCGGCGCCCAAACAAACCCGTGCTGGGCAGAGAGAAGGGAAGGAGAGGGGGTCAGTGAGGAGAAGGGCACCAAAACCTCCATCCCAGGAAGCAAAGTCACCCAGGAGGACAAGCTTGGACACAGAGATGGCCAAAGGAGTGCAAAATGCTTTAAACGGCGCTGGGTGACTCAGTGTCACACACAAGCTACAGAACTGCTAGAAATATAAAAGTCCTGCTCCTGAGGGACTCCAGGGCCCACCCACATCACTTCTTTGTTGTGTTTGCACACAACTCACACTCAGTGTGAAGCCAAACAACTCCCACCCGTGGAATTTTCTCCAGTGCCAAAGGAAGATCAAGGCAGGGAGCAGTATGGGTGTTTCTGGTGTCTGTCATGTCCCCAAAAAATACCCAACACCTGCCTCAGCAAAGCACCTTCCCCAGCAGTGGGAACAGGTGCCAACCCACCTCAGGATGAGGTACCAGCTCCAGATTAATGGGATGCTGAGGTCTGGGGGATCCAGAACAATGACTGACAAACACCAAGGCAGGATCACTGGGATCAGCCAGCATCTACCAGTGACCTTGTGATGTGTGGCTCAGGGAAAAACTGACCAAACCCCAGGTCAGTCAGCAGCAGGGCTTTTTCCAGACTTGAAACAGGCTTTAGATGAAACAACGGTGTGAAAGCCCACGATTCCTCTTTCTTGCCTGCTGAGTTGATGGGTGGAAGTGGAACAGAGAAAGAAACACCACCCCCAGTCTAGCGCTGCACACTCGGCTTTAGGAGCAGCTGCAGTTTAAATGGCCTACTGGTGTTACTGCATAACCTTCATTTTCCTGGGAAAAAGTCATTTCCAAGGCCATCCACCTTGTGCCAGCTGTCACTCACAGGGTGCTGCTTGCTCCCACTTGCCTGTCACCTTCCCTGACAACAGGGGTGAGCAGCTTTGTCCAGGCAGAGCTGAGCAGATCCCGTGGATTATCCCAAACCTTGGGTCTGTCTCTGCTCTGGCAGCCAGTGTTTCAGAGGCAGTTGTTTTCCCATGCCCAGGACACCAGAACACTCTCTTTTCCAGGAAAGGAGCCATGATTTAGTTCAACAATCACAATCTTTCTCAGCAGACCCACCAGAGAAGGCAGCTGAGAAATCAGCAGCTCCATTCCAACTGTTCACAAGCCACTTCCAAAGGGCTCATGAATAAACAGCACCATCAGTCTCAAAGCAAAGCATCTTCTCAGTGCAAAATTTTATTTAATTAAGAGAACATCTAAATCACAGTAATTTTGCTGCAACTTGGGCTTTTTCTACCCTTGCTACAACAAGAAAAACAAACCCCACAATTACAGCCAGTTTCACTTGCCTTTTTTTGACACCCTCTTGTGGCACAACAGCCTTGGCCAGCATTTCCTTGTATATTGGAGACTTTAAATAGCGGCCATAGGAGTCCTACTAGGAGAAAAAAGAGAAGCTGGTAGTTATGGGCTGCAAACACCCTTATTAAAATCACCACCAAATACAGCTGCTCAGGAGCCAGGGAGGCTGGGAACTGGATAATCTCCCCCAGCAGCCCAAGGGACTTTGCATCTTTCAGGCAAATGTAGCTATTTAAACCAATATCCTTTCATCTTGCTGTAAAATTCCCAGGATTTTCCATCTCACAATAAAGCCTCACAGGTAAGACCCAGATCAAAAGATCTGAATGAAGCTTAGCCTGGGCCAGCAGGGTCTCAGAGTCACTGCAAGGTGAGGAGCTTGTGTTCCAGGAGCCAAACTTTCCATCAACAGGTGAAAATCAGTCTGGTTCTGCTGCTTTCAGTGCATGAGCTGGTGCCCAAGCTGGAATTGAAAAGCAGGACTTGCAGCAGCCACCTGACCCCCACCACCTTGGGGAAAGGCTGCCTTAGAGGGAAGAAGCAGCAGCAAAACACAAATGCCTGAAACAGCACTTGCTTAACTCAGCAAATTTGAGGGATTTTCAAACAAAGGCCCCTTGAAAGGGACAGCTGATAGCACACAAAGGCACTGAAAGGCCCGGAGGGCTGGAATCCCCCTCAGGCTCTGGCAACAAATAACAAACCTTTTTCATCAGCATGTAAATGTGGGTCTGAGCAGCATCTAGAACATAACGATGAGGGTGCTCCAGGCCTTTGACTGTGATGCCCATTGTTTTGCCATCGATGTTAATCCAGCGCCTTGCTCCTGGAGCCAGGAAAAGCCTGCCAGGAGGAGGAATCAACAGTGCCATTAGCAGCTGGAGAATTCACAGATTCCTGCCTATGCATGAAAGGAAAAGTCCCTTCAGCTCCCTGCTGCAATTTGCTGTCCTCATCTTGGGCAATCAATGTGCTTTTCATCAGAGACGTGCACTCACTTCCTCTTGCACATAATACAAGCCAAATTTTAGCTCACTGGAAGCAAAAAGCCTCTCCCCACTTGTGGCAGCCTCAAGAACTTTGCTGTTCCACACCAATATTTAAATTACATCCTAAGAATGAAATGTAACAGAGAACAGAGAAGTATATATATATATATGTATGTATGTGTGTATGTATGTGTGTATATAAACCTCACTTCTACTTTCATCTCCAAAAGCTCCTTTCCTATGTGGGGACAAAAGACAGCCACATCTGATAACAGCCTACATGTAAAAATCTTAGGAATAAATCATTTGGAGAATGAGAACCTGTGGAAGGTGATGGGACTCATGCACAAAGAGTTTAAGAGTGGAAAATCTTCACACTCACTTGTAGATTTCTTCTGCTTTTTCTTTGACCTTGGATTGGTCTCCATACTTGAGATCCTCACAGGCTTCCCAGAAACCCAGATTCTCTCCTGCATGACAAGGACACAATCAGCAGAGAGTGAGACTGAGGAAAACACAATCCCATTTATTAACTCCTGGATTTGTTTGGCACAATTTGTTGGCCCCAAACCGGTCTCTCCAATTCTTCAGTGACTGCAAGAGGAAAACAGCTTTCCCCTGTTTTCCCACTGACACCTCTAAGAACTTGTGAGCTCAGCCAGTTCCAGCTTCTGTGGGAGCAGTCACAGAACCATGGAATGTTTTGGGGTGGAAGGGACCTGAAAGTCCATCTCATTCCCACGGCAGGGCCACCTTCCAAGCCCTGTGTGATGTGGCCTTGGACACCTCCAGGGATCCAGGGGCAGCCACAGCTCCTCTGTACACCCTGTGCCAGGGCCTGCCCACCCTGCCAGGGAACAATTCCTTCCTAAAACGCCATCCAAAACCCTCCCAGCCGATCCCCCGGGGGGGACAGCCCGGGCTGTACCGTGTGTCCCGTGCCACTAGATGGTACCGCCTGCCCTGGCTGCACAGCCTGCAGCAGCCTTGTGCCACTGCCACCTCGGCCTGGGCACAAAGGCACGGAGCCACTGCCCACCCACCGCTGAACTCCTTCTTCAGGAAGAGCTGGAAGTTCTGGCGGCCTTTGGGGTCCCGGATCAGCTCGCTGAAGTTGAAGGCCCATCGCTCCACGCGCATCCTGGTGGGCACCTCTACCCTGCGCGGGGAGAAAACAAGCAGCACCGCTGCTTTCTCTAATTAGCAGATTAATTAAAACCAAAATGCCCTTTGCTGCAATGCCAAGGGACTTCTCAGCATTCTCTTGTTTTCCAGAGTGGTGTAATGAGCTCCTGAAGTCAGCCCACTAAGTAAGTTGTAATTAAACAACTCGGGCCGCAGCGGGATGAGGATTTAACTGGGATTTATGCAGCTCTCACAGTGACAGCCCAGCCTTGCCCTGAGGTTTGACTCAGTCCCATCCTGGAGGAGGCACTGGTTGCTGCCCAGAGCTTTGCTTCTCACGAAGGCATCCAGTGCAGGCATCCCCTGGGGATGTCTAATGGGATGCAATCAGTCCATAACAGGATTGCTGCTCTCAGGACCACTGAGATGTTGGATGCTCCAAGCCCCGAGATGCCACTGTGTAATTAGCAAATCCTATCCAAAGGGAAAACCAAGGGAGGCCTCAGAGAAGGGATGGACCACCAGTGTGTGCTTCTCCTGAGGAGTGAGCAAAGACCCAGGGGAGCAGCTGAACCCTGAACTGCTCCTGTTCATTCCTGTGCTAGTGAAGGTGGGCTTCACTCATCCAAGGGGAGGATCAGACCCACTCAGCAAGGGCTGAGTGCACACTCCCATCATCAGCTCAGGAATTTCTGTGATGCTAAGGAAGGCTCCACTTGAAGAAGGCAGTGCTGAAAGTTCAGCATGGAGTATTCCCAATTTCAAAAAAGGTTTGAAGGGAAATGCTTCTCTGCTCCTGATCAGAGATCAGATACCACAAGGAAAATCAGTGGTTCCCTTTCCTGATTTCTATCAGTATAAAGGTCACTGTAAAGCACAGGCTGGCAAAACAACAGAAATACATACAGCTTTGCATTGAGATCCCAAAACTCAGGGTCATCTGATATCCAAGGGTTGCTGGGGAGACATCCAGACAGGATGGGATCATTGGAGAGGAACTGCTCAGAGTACTTCACAACCCTGCAACAAATCCAAAATCAAAACAATTGATGAATTTGGAATTTGGAAGCTGGAATTACAGCCAGCCCCATTGTAACCAAATAACAGATTCCAGATATCCTCAGAGGTGCAGGACTCTCAGCACAGGGATCTGGAACACGGCCCCTGCCTTCCTAGATTCATTTGCTCAGTTAATCTTTTCCATTTCCCAACAGAAGTCTCCTGGTTGTCTTTCAAAGCAGTGAATTTGTCAATTCAAACATAAGGAGATACAAGAGCCTCTTCCATCACCACTTTTTGCCTTTTCATTTTAAGGAAGGGGGACTAAGCCCCCAGACAGTTCCTGTCTCCTGTTCTCAGCTGGCCAGGGCCTGATCCTGCAGGAAAGTGTCAGGAAAAGGAACACAAGGCTTGTGTTCTCTCAGGTGAGTTCTCTGCAGCCTTCCCACGAGCCATGGGAGAACTCAGGGAGCTCTGGAAAAGTGAGGAAATGCTGAGGGCTCATCCCAGCTTCTCCCTTCCTCCATCACCTACCACAGGGCTCATTCCTCTGCGAGTGGCTCTGAGGGCTTGGCACACAGCAGAACTGTCTCCCTCCCAGCAGGAACCAGACAAACACTTCTCCTACCTTCTAACTTGGCCAGACTTCTAATTACAACCGATTTCACTAATGTCCTGGAATTTTAGCTCCCGCCTCCCTTTTTAATTCTTAAAAAAAAAAAACAAAAAAAAACCCAAAACCCCTCTGGTTTCTGTGTTTAAAATTCCTTCCAGGCCAAAATGCTTTCATGTGCTCAGAGCTGGGAGTGCAGTGTCCAGGGGCCCATTGCTAACAGGCCCTTTGGCCCAGATCCTGCAGTCAGACCATGCCAGAGCAAACCACAGTGCTGGCACACAGCTGCTCCATCCTGCCTTCCCACTGGGAATGCCAAGGCATCCAGCACCTGCACCAGGCACTCCAGCCTGTATATTCTGATCCAGCAGATCTAAACCTGTCAGCTCAGGTAGCACTGCTGTGTACTCCTGAAGTGCTTTGCAGCTTCTCCTAAATCACAGCCATGCTCTGAAGCATGCACAATGCCCAGTCACTGCTCATATCCTCATTAGTAATAATTTGATTTGGACCCAACCCTGCAGCTGACACAGAGTTCCAAAGTTCCTGAGATTTTTGATCTAAGTGATAGGCATTATCCCACCAGAACTAATGAGAGAAAAGCCCCACTGCTGAACAGTTAGGCACCACAAAATTCCTGGAGAGTAGCCAGGTGTCCCCAGCTCACAGTTTGGAGAATTGAGGCAGCAGAGTTTTAAGTGACCTGGGAGTCAGTGACAGACGAACTGAGCAGAGCTGCTGGTGCCCTGCAAGTTGTGGCTCTCAGAAGATTCTCTCTTCCACCCATTTCATTCATCCAAGACTGTCTTCTCCAGGGAACTGGCCTGAGCACCTTGTTTATCTCAGCTGTGACAGGAATCTCTGGTGGCAATGACAGTGTGAAGCAGGCAGGTGCTCTGGGCTGCACCTCAAGGTGCCTGGTCAGCACCAGAGGTTCCAGGCAGAAATGCCTCTGGCAACCACACCAGTGCCTAATGCCAGGGCTGGATGTTTCATCAAGAACCTGATCAGGAAACACTCCCACTGGGAAGGGAAATTGCTAATTAATTGCCTGGGTGTTCATGGAGGAGCTGTTTCCCTCTGCAGTACAGAATAGCCAGAGGTGAGCATCACCGTGGGGCAGGGACACTGATGGGGGTGAATCCAGCCCAGGGTGGGGTCCAGGGACAGGAGGGTCAGTCTGTCCTGCTGGTTGCTCCTCCTGAAGGACAGACACACTGCTGGATGCTCCCCAGGGACCAGACATCACAGATGTCAGCATCTCCTGGTTTCAGTGGGATTCTCAGCCCAGAGGCTGGTGCTGCTCTGCAGCAAAGCTCCCAGAGAGCCTCTTCATCCTGATCCCTCCTCATCCTCGTGCCTCCTGGCCCAGACAGCACTGGGCCACCACATGGATTCCCTGGCTGAGTCACCAGCTGCCACAGCAGACAGCTTCATCAGCTCATTAGGAGATAAGCACTGAAGACTAATTAATGTGTGGACAGAAGGAAATCAGGACTTACCCTCCAAGAGAGACAGAAGATTTCACTCTGGTCTTCATGATGGCCTGCTGATAGTACATGATCTGAGGGGATCAGACATGGCCATGGTTAGGAGCAGGAGGTTTGAAGATAAGGCCTACCTAAACCTCAAACAGGTTCTCTCCCAGGTAGTGGGGCTAATTACAGCAGGGACTGCTTCTTCCCTAATTACTGGATGTCCAAGGAACCAGAGAATCCCTGAACTGTCTCAGTAAAATGTCTGTTTTCACTGAGCTTACTGCAAACATCAGAAGCACACTTTGCAATGTGCAAGTAATTAAAAAGCACTCCCCATGTTATATAGAAATTGAATAATAGCTACCATCCTCAGCACCTACAAATGCTCTGGATGATTTAGCATGTAATTATCATTGATTCTTGGCTGTCTCTGTGCTGGCGCCACTGTGATTTCCCCACCACTAATTTTGATCTATTGGATTTCAGCCCTGGTGTCTGTCCTTGCCTGAGCCTTCCCGTCACTGGGAGAGCTGCTGGCTGCCTGCAGTGGGAGGGAATGTCCTGAAATTACATTGATAAAAGCTCCATGAGGCAGGGATTCTGCTTTTCAGAGTGCCCAGCCCCTGCACAGAGGGCTCTGAGCCACACTGGTGTAAGCAACTCATATAGGATGAACACCGAGAAGTGAGGGAAGCACCACTTACCTCTCTCCTATAGAATTCCATAGTATTTTTCTGCAATATATATAAAAAAAGAATCATTAAATTGGGATAGGTGCTTACATTTGCTTATTTTTTTTAAGACATGGAAACACCGTTGCAGGGCTGCCGTTGTGCAGCGCTTTCCAATTAATTCTGATTACAATTAAAATCAAACACAGCAGCTGAGCTAATCAGGGTATCATCAAAGCTAAGAGCATCCCCACACGGTAAATTGTCCCATTAGCTGTATTTACTGTTTAGCATTGCTTCTCCCATCACAGGCTGCCTGTATGCCTTCAATTAAGGGGTTATTCTAATGGAGCTAAAATAGATTCATTTACGAGACACAGATTAGATCATTCAATATTAGCTAAAGGAGACAGGAACCAACACATTGCAAAATATAAACACCACAATTAAAAGCCTCAGAAGCAGTATCTGCTGTGCAAAGGGTGTTTACGTTGTGATTTGAATAACTCAGACTATGTTACGTGTCATCCACAAATGAGCAGGCAATCGAAGGCAAGAAATTAACTGCAGGGTGTTTATTCACACAGCTTCCTTTGAAGCACAGTTACTTTGTGTGGAATAAACTGGAGAAGAGAGAAGGAAAGACAGGCTAAGTCAGGGATGCTCCCAGCAAGCCTTTAAAGGCTCAGGCAGGGTTTCAGTTCCTCAGCTCCCGTTTCAGTCGAGACCTGCATCCTAAAATGGTCCTGTCAAATGAAGCCTGTGGCAGGCAGGGGTCTGCAGAGTGCCTTGGTGAAGTGCAGTTTGTGAGGGATGAGGGATGGAGATTCTGGTACTGAATGCCACAGGCAGCTCTGCTCTCTCCTCACCTCCCCAGAGACCCCGAAGTGCCCCTTTTGGGACAGGCAAGATGCTCTCCCAGGGGGAGGAGACCACTGTGGGGACACTGATCTGCTTTTGCACTTTAATCAGCATCACCAGGCCTGCTCAGGAGGGAGAATCTCTTCTCCACATGGCAGAAAAACAGGTACATTTTGCTGACACTTGGTTCTGAGAGGCCCACTCACCATTTCAGCAACAGGAGCCAGAAATGCAGCAGATGAGCCCAATCCCTACAGCACCACCACAGAGCCAGCCCTGACCCTGACCCAGACCCAGCCTGGCACCAAAAAAAAACCCTGACAGAGGTATTGTGAGGGGAGGAAGCTTTTCCTGCTGGGAATGCCATGACCAGCTCTGAGTGGGCAGCACAGAACATCCCAGCAGGAACAAACAGGGCAGCAAAAACCAGCAGTGATGCTGTGCTGGCCCTGTGTGAGAGGGGGAAAGGATTGACACACCAGGGGAGAGAAAATGCTCTAGGACAGCAGGATCATTGCTCCCAGCACTGTACAACCTCCCCTGCTGATTCACAAGCTCTTGGGACACCCTTAGAGATGATGGAGGAACTGAGGAACAGCTTTTCACCCTTCTCTGCTCTTAGCTGCATCCCTGATTCCAGGCCACTTTCCATACAGACACCATTTCTTCCCCTCATTTCTACAGTGCCATTGTTTCAGACAAACTGCAGAAATGGGAGGGAAAAATCACCTGCTTGCACAGAGAAATTTATTGTATTTACAGTCCAAAAGTGTGCTGTTTAGAGACCTGTGTTTCTGCTCCAGGCCAGCTGCCTCCTGCACAACAGGAACTCACTGTCTCCTTGGGGAATCTGAGATATAAACCAGATAAACCTCACCAGATTTACAAGTGCCAGCCAAAGGGTTCCATTTGATGGAACTTGTGGCTAGAGCATTGATTTCAACACGTTAAAATCATTTTAAAAAAACCTATTTTCTTCCACTTTTTTTCTCAACTGGGGCCTCAGACAGGCCTGGTGCAGTGGGGAAGGAGAAGTGGGTGCTGGCACAGTGGCTTGAAGGCAGCTCATGTGGCAGGAAAGTGGTGTTATCTTCTAGAGGGGTCTGAGAGGCTGCCAGCACACCACACACACGAGACAAACAGCTGTGGGAAAGAGAAAGAGAACACAGTGAGTGAAATGTTATATAGAGACAAAAAAGCATCAATTAAAATGCCATCACAACAGACAAATTATATGTGGGTGAAGAAAAATCCACAAACAAGGGAAGATTTTATTTTTTCACACACCCCCCACAGCAAGGATCCCCTCCTGCCACAGTCTGTGTGGAGGTCAGTGTGGTGGGCAGCTGCTCCCAGGAAAACAAGGGGGTTTTGCTGGGGTCTTGGTGCTCCAGGTGGGATGGGAATTTGTCAAGGCTCCCCCAGAGAAGGGGCTGAGCATCTCTGAGCAGTGGCACAAACTGAACTGCAGCCAAATCCAAGGGGAGCCCACTGCTGAACACCCTGGGAGGCTGCAGGTGCTGCCTGTGCTCAGCCCCTTCCAGTTCCCCAATCAGCAGGAACTGGGAAGAATCTCAGCTATTTCACCCCAGAGCTGCTCACCATTTCATTTCCCTTTCTCCCACAGTGCCCCCACATCCAGTTCCCAGTTCAGTGCTGCTGCAAGTGGCCCTGAGCACCCTCCATGTCCCTCTGAGCACTGCCAGCTGTCCCCAGCAGCCAGCCACCCTTGCCCCCACTATGACTGCAGCAGTGCAAAGTGCCCTGCACCACCCACCCACTCTGCCTCATTTGGAAGGAAATCATATTTGGAACAAAAGAGTCGTTTCTCATAATGAGATTAATTTTGCAAGCCCTTAACGAGTGACTTATCGCAATTACTGCGGATCAGCTCCCCAGCCCTGCAGGCTTCAAATCAAGATGGCAATTAGTGAAAGGCCTCAGTCTGTCTCAGGCGAGTGCCACAAGCTGTTCCACATCCTCTGACACCCCCGAGACACCCCGTGGCACTGGGACACCCTGCCTGCCCTGGTCACACCCCACTGCCACCAGCTCTGTGCTCCCTGGGCACTGGGGCTGCAGAGCCAGCCAGGACCTGCTCCAGAGCTGATCCACATGGCTGAGGCCACCAGCTCCTACAGGAGCTGGGATATCTGCTAATTCCCAGCTACCTGTTTGCTCCTCTGCTCAGTGTGAGACTTCTTGACCACACTGGGGAGATGATGGTCATGGTGTTTTTGCCTGCCTGGCCACTGTTCCCTGTTTACAGAGCTCATAAACACCTGGAAACAGCTTTGGGTGGATGCCTGGAAGGAGCTGGGGGTGAAGAACAAGCACAAGGCTGTGCAGAGCTTGTTTGGGAGCAGGACACTGCAGATCCCACCCTCACTCTGCCCCAAGTGCTCCATGGCAGGCTGAGGCTGTGCAGGGAATTGGACACTGAGCACGGGGCAGAACCAGCCCAGCCTCTCTCCAGAGCTCTGGGCAAGCAAGACCTGCCTCTCCAATCCTGCAAAGTGCACCCCAGCACACACCCAGCTGCCTGTGCACACCCCAACATCCCTGCTCAGTGCAGAGCCAGCCTTTCCCTACACCCAGCCAGCTGAGAGCCTGCAGAGGTAAATCCTGACCCTGGGATTAGATCATCTCAACACTCATCTCCACTGTGCTGCTGCATCCAGCCCTGTAGCTGGAAATCGGATCTGCCACAGTCCATGCACCCAGTTTTGTTCAAATGGCCATTTTTCCCCTTTGTTTATCTGACCCTGTGCTTTCCAAACTTGTGATGATGCAGCAGAACTTCATCAGGCAAACTGACAGGGACTTATGAAATTAAAGGCCAGCGATGGCTCTTTGATCTGTGGCTGATTTGCTGCACACAACAAACCAGGGCATTTCATTCAGCAGCCCCTGAAGCCAGCACACTGATTTCTGGGGGAGCTAAAGCACCTTTCAGAAAAGCTCTGGTTCCAGGAGGCAGAGGCTGTGCAGGTTCCTGCAGGCACTCACTGGTCATTCTCAAGGAGAGAGGTTTGATGTGAGCCTGAAATCCAGGCAACAAAAAGCTAAAGCATCCCTTAATTAGCAGTTCAATGGGTGGCTACTTCTGCCTGACTCCTCCTGCCCATCCACAACCCCTAACTCATTATAACCAGGAGGGATGCCCATGGATCAGTTACAAAGGTCCCCTTCAAAGGAGTTTGAGCACTTGTTTATCCCCAGAGGACTCTATCTGTGAGGGAGGGAGCAGCCCACCAAAGGGTCTGAGCAAGAGGAGAGGTGTTCATGCTAATGTCAGCTTCAAAGAAATCAGAAATTCATTCTTTTCTTTCCTTTCTCAACTGCCAAGATAAAAACCCCAATTATTTGTGCAAGAAAGTGAAGGTGGATTGAGCAGGAACAGGGACACAAAATCATTGCTTGGCCCATTCTTTCTGCTCACCAAAGGCTGCTGAGCCACAGGTGTTGGTGACAGCAGCCTGCAGAGGACAAAAATAAAGCTGCCAGTCCAAAGGTGGCTCCATGAGGGCTCTTGGCTCTCTCATATATTCTCAATCACTCATTCAAAAGCAAAATGAGGAGCAAGGAGAACCTTCCCTTTTCAGCTCAGACCCCAGCTTAAAGGAGAAGGGCAGGGAAGTCACCCCACAGCTGGTGTCCTTTGGCTCCTGCCCTCCTTGGAGCCTCCCCTGATGGGGGGAACTGACCACGTCTCTCATGGCCAGGGTGGAACTGAGCAGAGATCCCTCAGCTGCCCTCCCCTGTGCTACCACACAGCTGGCAGATGGATACAGCTCTTCAGACCGTTTGCAAACCTAAAATCCCTTCCATGTCAGCTGTAAAACTGTGGGCGAGAAGTTGGCTCACTCCTCTTTCTATCCTTCTCCCTTACTGCTACTCCTTTACTTCTAAAAAAGAAAAAAAAAAAGGTTTTCAGCAGCTGCTACTTACAGCAAGAAAAAGAAATAAAATACACCCCAACCCTACACTTTGCTCCTTTTCAGTCTCTATAGCAACAGAACACAGCTGGCCAAAGCAATTATCCTGCCTCTGGCTGCTGAGATGTCTAAAGGCTGTTACAAAAACGGGAAGTTGTGGGAATACTGTGAGTGTGACAGCAGCAACATTTGCATTGAATTGCTGGGACATGCTTTGACTTTGCTTCCAAATGAACACCTTTAAGGGCACAAAGAATCATCTCAGAGGGTTGATGGGGAAAGGGAACAGCAGCTGCAGCTCCTCATCCACTGACTGGATCTGTGTGATTTCAGACCCCAAACCAGCTCACCCAGTTACAGCCCTTGTGGTCCCAGTTCATTGATTCTGTTTCTTTACAATATGCATTTTTTTGCAACATTTTGTACCTCCCATCCACCACACCAACTTCATCTTCTTACCACACATCTTAATTACCCTTTGGGAGGTATTCTGTAATTTTATTTTAAACCTGGATTTTTGCACTGACCCTTTACACCCCACAACCCCACAAAGTTCATTCAGCACTAATAAAAAGGCAGCAAGGAACACCTGGAGATAGAAATTCCTTAATTCAGTTTCACCAGCAAAGAAAACATGTCCTGCAGCCAAGCACTCACTAACTGGTGTGGCAAGAAAGCTGACAAAGTCTTTTCAAGCCAGAAGAAGCTGCCACAGCCTATTTCAAGGGCCTCACCTCCAGGGTGAGAGAGCTTCAACCTCTGGCCTGTTCAGCTGTTAGAGCTGAGCTGACACACTCAGCCTGCAGTGCCCAAAAAATGACAACCCCAGGGATATTCTCTGGGTCCTCCCAGACAAATTCAGTAGGTGTGTAAATAAAAAACAACATCCCTGTCTCACCTGGTTTACCTTATTTTCATTGGGATCTGTGACACGGTCTAAGCCGTACTCGAGGACGTCCAGCATGCCCGGCTGTGGTGAACAGGAAACAACAAAGCTCTGAAACTCATTTGGTTTAAAGGTTGTGGATCACACAAATGCAGGAGGAGACCCCCCAAGCCTCCACTGCCAGCAGATCCCAGCCAGCAGTGCCTTGGGAACCCCCAGATTTGGGAAGGCCCCTCTTCAAGCACGGGTGCTGCAGCCAGACCTCTGTCCCTTGCACCTTTGAGGGCAACCAAGGAAAGGTGGTGGGGACTCAGGGCAGGCCTGGGCTGACCCTTCCCTGGCACACAGCCCAGAGGCTGTGCCCTTTCCACGTGGGAGTCACTGAAGTCACCCTGTCACCCTCTACTCACAGGAGTTCTGTTCACAAGCCAGTAGGCTCTCTCCTGGCAGTCCAGGGCATACCTGTCCTCCTTCTTCCGCTCCTTCCCTGCCCTGCAAAGCCAAGAACAGGGGAATTCATGAATTTTGCCCTCCTGGAATCATGATAAGATGGGATGAGAAGCGGGGCACACCTCCAGCCTCCCGTGGGTCCCAGCTCTGATGCCGCCTCCTGACCACATCCTGCCCCAGCTAATTCTGGGCTGCAGATCATGTTCACATGGCCACACATGACTCTGGATTTTGAGAAATCATCATCTTCCTGAGCTGAGCTGGGAGCAGACACATCCCCTTTTGATTAGGCACGCAGCCTTCTGGTAGCTTTCTGCTGACTTGCCCTGAGTCCTGCTGCTTCACGTCTGTTCCTGTCCTGTCCCCGGGCAGAATCCAAGGACTGCCACCCAGAGATACATCCTGGACATGTCTCACCCCTGTCTCTCAGAAAAACAGGGGCATTTCTCAGAGAAACTACTTGGAAATGGTTCTGAGCAGTGTTCCCAGGCACCAAAACCCAAATCACCTCCACAATTAAACAGAAGAGGCACTAGCATGGTTTGGGCTTGGACCAACTAATTCTTTCCCAGAAAAGTCCCGAGCACAATTTGGGACTTAGAATGGGGAAGGGAGCATTCCCAACAGGCTGTTTGCATTTGGCCTCCCTGCTGTGGTTAGCAGGGTGGGTGCTGTGCACCAGTCTGCCCCAGCAGCACCATCAAACTGCCTCAGACAAGTTTAATCTACTGGCTCAGACACAGGCTGGGTATCTAACTTTGAAACTGCATTTGGCATCTCTTAGCCCAAGTCTGACCTCAATTTACAAGAACAACAGTCTTGTGTTTAATGAGACAGTTATCTGATGAGCTGTACTCCCAGGACTTGGCTGCCATCCCAGGGAAGACAGAGGCTGCTGAGCACCAGAGGCACTGCCTGCCCTGCCAGCAGGTAAAGGAAGGTAAGAGAAGATCCCAAAGGAGTAATCCCTTCTCATGTTCACCAACTTTCCTGGGAAGTGAAGGTTTCAGCTCCTAAAATCAAGTCATTTTAGCTGGGTGCCTAAAGTATGCACTTCAGTTTTCTCCAGAAGTCCCTGCTGGGAGAATTTGCTGCTTCTTGATTCACTCCCTTCAGCTGAGAGATGTGCAAGGAACCCCTGACCCAGATCAAAACCAGCCCCCAAGTCCTGCCCACAAATACTCATGGAGAACACAGAGCTAAATCAAATTGCTTCTAATGAGGGCTTGCAGCATCAGAACCCAGCTTCTTCACAGAACCACATCAGGTGCAAAGCTTAAACCTCCCCTCCAAGCCATTTTAGAGCTGCAGTTGGTGTTTTTAAGGTGTGATTTAACTGTGCACCAAGACAGCCAAGCTCTGCTCCTCACACCCTCCCCAGTGATGCAAACAAGGGAATGCAAGTCAACTCACTTATACTGCTCCTTGGCCTGCATAATAACAAAATCCCACTTGTAGTTTATTTTTTGATTGAGCATGCTGTAATGTTCCTGGAATAAAAATAAAAAAGCAGTTAGTGTGAAAATTCTGACCAGGGCACTCCCATGCTGGGGTTTTCTTGACTCTCCATAGTTCAATGAGGCCAGGCTGGTGAATGAGCCAAGAAATCTGGATTGTTCTGAATGTAATTACAAGAATTGCAACAGTTCAAAAATACCATTGCAAGGAGAGCAATTACCCCTGCTAAAATTATAATTGACTTCACAGTAGTTTTCTGTACTGGTCGTTTTTTCACTTGCAAAATGCTGGCTTTTGACATTGCTGGAGTAACACCTCATGCAATTGAAGAGGTGATTTTTTGCTGTGCTCCACTCATTAGCAACAAAGGGCTAAAGTTGTAGCAAATGAGGGTCTTGTAATGGAACAAGTGCAGTGTCTCCTCACCTTTTCATATTCTTCCAAAATCCCTTTCCTTTTAATGTTCTTCTTTGCTAGATAAATTGCTGTGGAGGTAGAAGCAAATTAGCAGTTATACTTAGACCAACACATCCAAGAATAATTACAAATTTACCCACATGACAAACACAGGAGCCTTTGTGTGCTACAGTATCTTCCCAGGCATGAGCTCCAAGCTCACAAAAGCTCAGTGAAGAAGAAAGAACTCGGTGCTTTTGGTCTGACACTGATGCCCAGGCTGGGAGCAGCCAGGCAGAACAGGCAGCGTGTGCCACCCTTCCCCTGGGAACTCATGGGTCCAGGGACACTGGACCAAACCTTGCAGGTGTTGAGGTTCCCCAGAGTTTGACCTCCAAGTTTTCTGAGCACAGGGCAGTGTTTTTTGCTCCAGTTCTAATAAAATTCCAATCTAAACCAGGCTTTTTTATTTCCCTGGAAGATCTACAGCATAAAGCAGATAAAAGCCACAGAGGACAACCTTGGCATGGACAAATCAGTCTGTGAACTGTAGAGCCCACAGGAGCAAACCCAGCTGGTCAGCCCAAGATTCATGATAAAAAGCATCATAAAGGCAACAAGAGATTTATATGGAAAGAGCTATCAGGAGATATTGGAAGTCACTGTGCTTTCTATAAAGAAAGAACCATCTCTGAATGCAGGGCTTGATCCAAATCTACAGGATGACAGCCTTAGGCTCAGATCCAGGAACACACTTAACTACTCAGGGAAATCTAATCTTGTGTTTAAAGTCTTCCCTCCCCAACAAGGTAATTCAGATGTGTTCCTGTGTGATGGATCTTAGTGGAACATAACTATGAGCTTAAGCACTTTCTCTCATCAAGGCCACCACAAGATGGTCACACCCTCAATTTACCATTACTGAGAATTATTCACAAAATAGCATAAAAATAAAACAATGCCAGGGCTGGTTACTGCTTGTGGAGATGCAGCACCAGGTGTGGAGCAGGAGTGTGTGACAAACCCACAGCCCTGCACAGGGGCAGTGCCACCACTCACCATAGTCTGTGTCATCAGCAGCCCAGCTCTGCACCGGCCAGAAATAGGGGGTCTGCAAGGCAAGGAGCCTCCTGTTAGTGCACAAAGGCCCTGAACTCATGGACTCCTCATTCCAAGCACCAGGAATTTCCTAATTTCCCAAAGCAGTTCCAAGCACGAACCTCGACACCATCCTGTCATTACTGTGCTTTTTGTATATTCATTATTCAGGGCCCCCACATTGTTCTGTTTCCAACCAGCAATTCCATTTGCTACTTTAAGACCTGGAAAGGAACACTCCTTGGAGGAAAGCACAGCTATTTTTAGGTTGAACAAGTACACTCATTTCATTGAAGAAACTATCAGAGTTTTCCTGTAAAGTGCAATCTCTGTCTTCTCTGTGCAGACTTCTCTGAGTCTTCTTCCACCTGCACAGCTACACAGCTCCTGGGAACTGCCCCTGCTTCCTGTTTTTAATAAAAACTAGTGCTGAACTCCCTCTCAACAGCTCACAGGAGCTGCAACTCACTTGAAACCTGTAGAGGCTGCCGTCTGCCTTAAGGGTGAGGTTCTTTGGCTCCTGAAGAGGGTAGATATATCCATATTTGACAAACAGGTCTCCCAGGTGGAGTGCCTCTGAAAATGGAGAATGCAGATGTTTTCATTGCACAGAAACACTTTGCTGGAATTAAAAGTGAGCTCTTGTGCAGGGGAGAATTCAGCTAAAAGGTTTGGCCTCTTGAGATCTTAGTTTTACAACTGAAAGCTGAGAAAGCCTCAATTTTCACATTTTTACCCACCTTCCGCAGTGATCTGCAAGCGCTGAAGAATCCACTGCATTATATCAACACCTGCAAAGCAAAGCAAAGCTCAGGTACTGAAATCAGGAATGTGCCCAAACCCATGGGTGGAAAGGAGACCTCTCCAGACCTCACTGTGCTCTGGATCCCACTGGGAGCACAGCCCCCTTTCCTGCAGATGTGCTTCCAGCTGCAAGGAGGCACAGATAAAACGCATTGCTGGGCTCCCAGGGGCTGTGCTGGCATTTCCCAAGGCATCCAGCCCTGGGAGAGGGAGCCTGAGGCAGGCAGTGACCTTGGGCTGGCACACAGGGAGTGTGCACCAGCCCTGGGCAACATCCAAACCCTCAGCAGCAGCTTAGAAAGGGCTTAAGGATGAAACAGCTTTCACACCCAGGGAAGGGGAGAGTTAGCTCCACCTTGCCTGGACAGATTCACTGCAAAGAAGCTCCAGATTCACAGAGGACAGTGCTGTCTCAGTTTTGTAGAAGACCACTGACTCTGAGAGTCCTTTAATGGGCAGAAGGGATGCCCAAATCTCAGATCCAAGCTGCAGTGGTTACAAGATTTATCAAAGATTCACACACATTTTAACTCTCCTGGTTCTTTTCTTGGACTGTGAGCAGTTTTACCCATAGGCAGCATAAACCTCCAGCAGTTTTAGTTTTAGGTTCTGGGGGGTAAATATCATGAACCTCCTTCCATTTGAAGAGGGCAAAAATGCACTTGTTCCCTGATCAATCACTGGCCTTTTCCTCCAAACCTCCTCCAGGACTGCAGACTGGGGTGTTGACCTTTCTTGACATTGCAGTGATGACTTAACTTTCTAATAGGGGCTCAGAGCTCTTATCCTACTGCCTGCTTCCTGAAATAGATGAAATTAAAGGATTATCTCATCACTCATTTCTAGACAGCTCCCTCTGTAAGCACTTTCCCCCAAAGGTGCACATTTAACATCGAGGTTTATTTGTGAGCCATTTTAATGACTTTCACTGAATTTAACTAGTTAGCTTCCTGCACAGGCAGAGCCAGGCTCCCTCCAATGATCTGTGTCCCCTGCTTCAATATCCTCACCACACCCTCATCAAACATGAATCAGTCTCTTTTGCAACACCCAGAAACCAATCAGCACTAAAAATACCAACTAAGAGAGGGATGACCAGCACACAGAGGGAGTGGAAGTCACTTTCAGAGGTGGACTAGAATTTATGACTCGTGCAAGATGGAACTGGCAACAATTGTAGTTAAGGAAGCAGAGTAAAGCAGACAGCACACAATGAGGGGCAGTGCCAACACACCCGTGGACTTTTAGGAAGTGGGATTTGGGCAGACATCAAGAGAAGTTCTCTTTCCCCTGCACTTCATCTGCGTGGGACGTCATCCTCAGCACGGGGAATCTCCTCTTTGTGCTGCCTTAGCTATTCCCTGGCAGCTCTGGGAGGCTCCTTTGTACAGGCAAAGCCTCCACCCAGCTCAGCAGCGTAACAGCTATGTGAGCCAGGATGTGGTTTGCACTGCAGTGCACGGAGAGCAGGCTTCAGACAGGTCCAAGCTCTCCTGACCCTTCCACTGACTGGCTCTTCCCATGGGCAGGTGACCTCAGTGCCTCTGCAGCCTCCTTTTCTTAAAAAAAAAATGGGGCAAACAACACACTGGGCTTAGCAGGCTTTGCAAACAGTGGGGGAAATCTCTTGACTTGCCTGGAGCAAGCTCACTGGTTTCAGTGGGAGTTTTTGTTCTGAATTTCAAAGTGCTGAAGAAAGATGGAAGCAGGAGGAGGAAACTTGGGTATGGAGTATGTGTGAATATTTATAGCAGAGGATTCCTCACAAGAGCTTTTGTGGAGGCTTGGAGAACAGGGAAGCAGAGGTACTGATATGCCTGGTGAAAGGAGGAGCAGGCACAAGGAGGCTGTGATAAGAGCTGCCTGTAACACTGTACATGACACAGCACAGCTCCTGTCTGCTGCTCCTTCAGCCTCCTTGAGGCAGGCAAAGCTGTCATTTACAGGCACAGAAGTGGGTTGAATATTTTGTTCTTTTCCTGCCTACTCAAGAGAAATTATTACTAGCAGTAAACATTAAAAGGGAGACTAATTGTTTATTGCTCATTTCTGAAGTACCATCTTTCAGTCTGCCTCCAGGCTGCTTGCTTTAATTGGATTTTAATATTTATCTTTATTTGTGATCCAGCCTCACTGGGAGCATGAGATCTGGAGGCTGCAGCATGTCCTCACCTCTGTGCTAAGAGAAGGCAAGGTCACTTGAGTTAACCCCCATGAGACAGCTGAAAGTGCCTGGGGATCAACCTTTGGGTCTGATTCAAAGGGCAGGAATGAAACGAGACAGGAGTGAGAATGAGATAAAGGGAGCAGGTACATTTCAAGTGATGTACAACTGATATTTATTGGGAACAGAGCTCCAGCACACAGCCAGGCACTGACAGCCCTGGGGTTTACACACAGCTTTTCTCTGCTGAGCTGGGCCCAGCTCCCCTCAGGGAAGCTCTTACCTGTCACAGCGTGGGGGATGTTGGTGATCATCACTGTCTGTGTCTGTGTCTTGATTCCCGTGTCTGGGTTCTGCATCTCCATCATGAGTGCTTCGATCTGCAAAGCAGGGGAGGGGATGGATTACAGGAGCCAGCATTCCAGAGGGGTGGGCACTGGTGTGCCACAGCAAAGCATGCAGTGGCCACAGCCCTCTCTGAACCTCCCCCTGGCACCAGAGATGCCACCTCCAGCCCATGGCAGCTCACACTGGGACACTCACAGAGCCAGGGCTGGCACAGGAGGGACAGGATGGAACCACTCCGTGAGAGCTAAGGGAAAATATATAAATAAAATCTCTGCTACCCATAAAGGTTCCTCTCTGGCTCACTGGGCACTTAGAAAGAAAAATGGGGAGGGAATAAAATCTGTGCTTCTGCTAGGAGGTGCAGAGGTGTGTGAGGGGCTCTCTGAGCATTCCTGTGAAGGGGGCTGTGCTCCCCACCCAGGTCTCAGCCCCTCCAGGCATGGGGCAGGGACATCCTTTCTGGAAACATCTCCTGCCTGGGACTCCTCAGGGATCCTGGGGACTCATTTCTAACAGAGGATGAGTCACACTCAGCGCCAGACAACTTCTATTTCTCATTCCCAATTATCTTTATTTCTTTTTAAAATATAAAGATTTTCAAAGGTATTTTCCTCCTCTTTGACTTCCTACCAGCACCACTCCAAAAGCACAAAGCTTCTGCTTTCACCTGGGATCTGTGCTCAGATGGATGGAGCTGGGGCACACTCCTCATCTTGTTTTTGATTCTCTGAGTACCATGAGAGCTTTGGGGAAGATGTTCTTTTTGTCTTCTGCTTCCAGGGATATTAAATCAAAGCTGGTCCAACAGGACCAATTTGGTCTCTCCACACATTTGTTTTGGGTGAGGCTGTAGCTTTCAAACGGAGAGTAGAGGATTTAACAAGTGTGACTTGATGACACCACACATAATGGAGGGTATTGTCTTCACAGGCACCACAGTGACTTTGGTCCCAAGTCTTGCCAAGTTCTGTGAGGATTTAAGCTGTAGTGACAGGATACACTCTGGGTTTGTCAGTAAAACTGGATTTTCAACTGCTTTTAAAGGCAGTGACAAATTAATGCTAAAATGGAGAAGCCTGGTAAAATTTAACATAAATATTTGTATAAATACTTATAAAATATTTTAAAAGAGCAAAGCCAGACCAGAAGTGACAGAATACGAAGACATTTTTTTAGGTCTTTAAACAGAACTCACAATTTCAGCCTCAGAAAGTTCAACTGTGTGGGATGAGGTGAGGCAGGATGGTCCAGCAGGCCAGGCACTCATTTAGGAAACTGGGATTGTCAGGGAACACCTTGGGAAGTCACTCCTTGTGACTGCACAGCCCCTTGACAGAGAACAGAGATCCTGGGGACAAGCACAGCCCTGCTCATCCCCCTGCACCAGTGACCACCCAGCAGATCCCACCGAGATCCCCCAGGCTCAGGCAGGACTTGCTCCAGGCAGGCAGCACAGCACATCCTGCTCCAGCACGCAGCTGCTGGTCCCAGGTGGGCTCCAGAGACACATCTTCAACCAGCTGAGAGCAGGGAATTGGCTCAGAAAGCCCCACAGCCCCTCAGCACAGCACGTTCCCTTCCTTTAACCAGCGACTCCCAACACTCGTTGTGTTCATACCCTGCCACACTCCCTCTTTGTCACTGGAGAAATGACAAATATATTAAAAAGCAAGGGGCTGCTCTTGTGGAGTGCCTAGCTCTGGCTTCAAACCATCCACCTTGCTGATCAAAACTCAGCCTGTCTGAGTCTCTTCTCCCAAGGGAGCAGTGGGTTACAGCTGCCAGAGGGAGGCCAGGAGGGCTGCTTCAGACACAGCAGGAACACTTCCTTGCTTTGCTAAGGGCATTTTGTCGTGCTTTCAGCCAGGAAAGAGCTGTCTGGTTTGAATTTTGCAGAACCAGAAGCCACTTCCTGACTGGTTGATGGGTGGAGATGCACACAGAGGTAAATATCAGGACTGCCAAAGGAGCCAGGCTCCAGAGCTCATCTCACGCACGAGCCCCATGGAGATTTCACTCCAGGTCAGCTGGACTCCCTGCCTGGAGGTGAATGCACCCTGAAAGCCACACAGGACACAACAGGAAAACTGTCTGTCCCCTCTCTGATTGCACCCTCGGTGCAGATCCCATCCCTGCTTGCCTGAGCTTTCCCCTTTGGGCACCCACGACGCAGCAAAAACAAACTCCTGGTGCTGAGACTCAGAAATGTAACAGCAAAACACTGCCAAGGTGAGGAGTTCAGGCCTCCTCAGCATCAACCCAGACACATCTTTGCTTCAGACATAAGAAAGATCAATTTTCCCAGCAGGAATTTCCAGTTCCCAGCTGAGTGCACAGTCCTGGTGCTATAATTAAACATCTGTTTTCTCCATAGTATTTGCCTGGTTCTAGCCCCCCTCACTGCCTGCTGCTGTTTGCAAGGATCAGCCCCACCTGATCTGATTTCCAAGGTAACAATACAGTCCTCATCCCCACTCTGGCCTCTGAAGGCTCATTCAATTGTTTTCTAGGTCTACAACTATCAACCTTGCTTTGTACATTGATGGATGATCAGAAAAATAAAAGAAATGAAAAAAATCCACTGTTAACCACCTAGAACTTCCTGCTTTTTCTTAATTAAAGCTGAGGAGAAGTGGCTTGTTCCCACTCTGATGCCTCAGCTAAAGGAAGTAAAACTGTGAGTGGGGAGGGCAGGGCTTTTCCCAGTCTGGAAGGGATTTTTTCCCAAGATGTGGCACTGGCATCTCCCAGCCTGGAACAGGGAAAAGGAGGATAGAATGAGGCTGAGCTTGGCCTAAGGCTCAGCTCAGGGCCTCACTTAGAGAGCAGGAGTCTGCTGGATTCCAGCAAAAACACAGTTCAGGTGCTCACACACTTCTGGGAATGCCCAGGAAGATGAAGGCCAGCAGCTGGAAAGTCAAAGCCTAGAGAAGCAAAGCCAGGCTGGAAAAGCCCCCAGCCCATGCTGCAGACCCTGGAACAGCTCCTCCCTGGCTGCTGCACAGCTTGGGAGAAGCCACCGGGGACCAGAGTGAGGAGGAGGCAGAAGAAGAAGGCATCCATCAGCCCTACCCACAAGGTGTGAGTCACAGTGCACCTCCTGTAGCACAGCAAGGGAAAATACCCAGCTCAGCAGCTGCTGGAGAGCAGAGCCCAGCAGAGCCAGACCTGACTGCTGGAGCAGGCACAGGTACCAAGAGCTTGGGTTCATTCAAGCTCTTGCAGCATCCAGCCAAGTGTATCCAGCCAAAATGCATTTCAGAGGCTTGTTTGCTATCCCAACAGACTTTTGGGTCATTCTTCTTCCAGCCAAGATGGTTTAGAAGGGGGGAAAAAATAGAATAAAACAAGCTAAGTGCTAGCATGATGAGCAGGTGTTACAGGGCCCTGGGGGCCTCTGATCCCCTCGTAGCTGGGCTGTAAAGACCAAGCTCCACATCCAGCCCGGGTCGTTCAGAGCAGCCTCACAGCAACACAGCCCCCCACCCCTACAGCAAGCCCCTGTCCCATGGCAGGATTGCTGCTGTGGTCACCAGCTCCATGCTGGAGAGGCAGCACAGGGAGGTGCTGGCAGCTGCAAAGGCACAAGGGGCCAGGGGCTGCAGGAATCCCTCCCTGCAGCAGCTCAGGCTGTGCTCAGCGTGTGTCAGCCGGCAGCATAGCGTGAGCACAGGCTTAAGCAATTAATAAAGCTTCTTTCTAGGATTTTAGCTCCTCATGGGTCTAAGCCTGTAAGGTGCTCGCTGGGTGCACGCTGAGCACCCTCAGCTGCCACCATGGGCCACCAGGAAAGGTGCCTGGTGTGTCCAGGCAGCTCTGAGGATGTGGCTGTCTGCACACAGACCACACTGCCGTGGAACAGCTGAGGCTCCAAACACGGCTTCTCCAAGGTCTGGAAAAAACAGGGCAGGAATGAAAGTAGAGATAAGAGCCAAGGGCTTTCGCTGACCACCAGGAGCTTCCCTTCCCACTGCTGACAGGCCCTAGACTCACAAAGCACTGCAAGCGCTCAGCCCCCCCGGCTGCTCACAGTGTGAGTGGTGCACACTCTCTAACAGCCATTCCCTGTGTTTTGACTGATCTTCCCACCTGAGGAACTCGGAACACTTTGCAGAGACTGCTGCACTCCCACGGAGCAGCTGAAGCACAGCTGCAGGCGGCTGTTTTCTCAAAGCACGCAGCTTCTCCTCTGCACCCCCGCACGCAACTCCACCGAGTATTACTCAGTACAGATTTTGGCCTGGAGTATTTCCCTTGGCAGGGCTCCCCAGCCAAATTTACCGTGCAAGACATAGCACCAAAGAAAATACCCTCTTTACTTCCTCTGGTGTAGTAAGTACAGTGTATGTACTGCCAGGTTCATACCTCAGCATTGAATACCCTCAAATTCCCCTCCCTTTACCCCTGGAATCCTCCTTAGGTTGTGGGCGTTGAGGAAAACTAACTACAATTCAAACAGCAACTTGCTGGCTGTACTTGTCACTGGAAATTCAGTTAATTCCATTCAACAGGATAAGCCACACTCAGGAGAGGTGGGTGGGAGAAAAGCTAGCTTAACACTCAGCTTTTTAAAATCTGCAGATACCAGCTACACTACAACTGGCTATGCTTTGAATGAATGCTACAGAAAAAGCCCACCAAATGCTTTACGAAATTACACATTACACCCAAAAGCGTGGGCATACATCATCCCACTCCTTCTACTGCTTCTGGCCACAAATACACTCATTTCGGAAAAACTGGAAGGAGGTGGAGAACAGGCAGTTGACTGTAATACACAATCTGAATGTGGACATCATCTGAAGGCACTGGGAGCACACACTGGACCGACTGGAGCAGGGCTACACTGGTGCTGCAAATGATGGGTTTTTCCCTGGGAATGGATGCAGCTTTGAGGGACTTTGAAAAAATATAATGGAAGAGGGAGAAAACGTGTCAGGGGAACAATTCGGCTGAGATAAGCTACAGATGATAAACAACATTACAGTCCTATTTTCTCCATCCCTCCAACCTGCCCCCCGAGCCACCTGGGATCCACAGCTCTCTGCAACAGGTCATGTCCCCAAACTCCCGGGGAGGAGCTGTTATCCCTCGGACCCCACACGGCCAGAGGTGCCCCGGGGAGCCGTGGCCGAGAAAGATGCTGTGCACACACATCACCCCAAGCTTCGCCAGCGCTGCCCTGGGCATCGCATCGCCCCGCCCGCCCCCGGCGTGCCCATAATGGTGCGGCTGTCCCCGGCGCTGCTCACCTTTTTCAGGAAGGCCATCCTCGGGCGGTAGCGCTGGCCCTGGTCGAGCCGTGTGACGGTCATGGTGGCGGTGCACGGCGGAGCGGAGCGCGGCG
>NC_031786.1:2502414-2544484 GCF_001522545.3 Parus major | reverse complement strand
ATGGAATGGAATGGAATGGAATGGAATGGAATGGAATGGAATGGAATGGAATGGAATGGAATGGGAGGGCCAGGGTCTTGGGCCGGGGTTTGGAGCAGGCACAGAAACCGATGGAGGCTGATTGTCCATGAAGGGTGATGCGGTGCCTGGGGCAGCACTTCAGGGCATGATCTGTGGTCACAGCATGCTCGGCCATGGCTCTGCAGGGCATGCAGGGTCCAAGGAGTGGCAGCCCCATCCCCTAGAGTTTCGGGTCATGACCCCCTATTGCAGATCCCTGTAGATCCCAGCTCCAGGCTGGCTCCAGGGCTCAGGCTAGGGCAGCAGCATGTGCTGAAGTGGTGGAGAAAATAAGGGCATAAGACCCTTCTGGAATTTGTGAAGTCATGTAAAGCAAGCTAAGGCCAAGGTGCTGTGACTGAGGGCTGAGCAATGCTTTGGCCATCTGCCCCTTGAATGCCACCAGCCTTGGACAGCTCAGCTGCAGATGCAGGAGTCAGGTGGGCAGTTTGGGGAGTTGGTGGCTTTTTCTCACCAGGAAATCGTGATGAAGAGTGACCAGAAAAAGACCATGTGGTTAAAGTGCTTCGTCACAGTGGAACTGCCTCATGCCACGGGGCGGGGGGGGACAGTACCTGACTGGCAGCACTGGAAACCAAGAGCTGCAGCAAGATTTTGCCTGGTTCCTCAGAAAGTGGCAGAGTTTCCTCTGCTGCCCCCAGCTCAGCTGCCAGCTCAGCTGGGCAGGGGGAGAGGCTGAGTCCTCACTCACACAGAATCTGACTGTGCCAGGGCTCGGATGATGCGTCCACAGGAATTCTTGCCAGCCAGAAGGCACTGTCCTTTGTGTGAGTACCCTCCTGCACACCACAGGGAACACACACACAGGAGTGTGTGCTCACACCTGTGTATGCCTGGGGTGTCACCTGTACACGTCCTGAGCAGGCACTCATACCACTCTCTCCACGAGCTGATCCCACCCAACACTGTTGGCATTCTCCCTGTGTGCCCAGGACACACGGGAACAGGTTGTGCAGCACATTTATACCCCCAGCCATGTGTACATCACACACTTCACATATTGCCATGTCCCGTGGGGAGCACCCACGCTCCCCATGCCTGTGCAGCTGTTTCTCAAGGCAGTGCCTTCCCCACCAGGGTGTTTGTGACTGCTCTGGATTTAGGATCTGTGGTTCTCACACTTGAGGGGAGCAGGCTGGCTCTGAGCTGGGAGCAGAGCTTTCTCCATGAACAGTAATGCCCTGAAGGCACAGGCTGCTTTCCCATCTGCTTCGCTGCCCTCATGGAAGTGTTTTATCTTTAGCTCTGCTCTTCCATAGCACCCAGAGAAGCCAGTGCTTTGGAAGGCCTTTCCCCTGTGTCTGCTCAGCCATTCCCATGTGGAATTCCCCTCTAAGTCACAGCAGCTGCTGGATCAGACACTCTGCTCCACGCAGACGATGAGCAACCTGTCATTCCACACTGGTATCCAAGTTATCCTGCCTCATGCTTCAAGGCATCAGCTGACGGCCAAAAGGAGCAGGAGGAGAACTCCTCACGTTTGCAGTGTCTCATAATTCAGAGTCTGAGTTGCTGTTTGGTTCTGCCAAACCAAGCCCAGATCCTGGTGCCCCTCTGAAATGCCAAGGGTGACAAACTGCAGTAGCACAGATGGTGCTGGAGGCAAAAGGCATGAGAAAGGGAGATCAGAGGGGAGTTAGGAAGCAACAGGAAAGACAGCAAAGGCTTGCAGGCATTTTGATGATGCTAGTGAATAAAAGTGCTTCCATCTCTGAGAGAGAAAGATAGTGGCAGGAGTACATGCAATGAATTCTTTAGGACATAATATCACAGTAAGGAGCACATAAAAACATGTAGCTCATTTTCTTGGTTTGGTAGGGAAAAATCTACCATGGTGTCTCTGAATGCAGTTTAAAACCAAACAACTTGGTCTGTTACACAAGGGGTGGTGAAAGGACTCAGAAATACTCCAGGTGTGGTGCTAACGCTGGCCTAAGTAAAGGATCAGCTACCAACACTTTCCTGTGCCCCACATACTTAAAGTAATAAAAATGGTCATTTCATCCCAAAATACTGACTTTAACAGTTCCACTGAGGAATATAGGGGCCTGATTCACAACAAATATTCTAAATCTGGGTCTTCAAGTGAGTTCAAAGGTAAAATGGTCTTGCCTTTTATTTCTCCTTAAAAGGAGATCCAGGAGAAATAACTCTGAGAAGCTCATGCTGAGATATGAGCTCTTCAGCCTTGCTGAGCTCCAAAGATTCTGGTAATTTTTAATCCTTCCGATCCCCCAAACACCCCCTCACAGGTCAGGTGTGGGTTATTTTTCTATTTCTAGTCTTCTCTGACAAGCTATGATGAAGCTTATGGATATTCCTCTATTATAAAGGTACTTCATGTATTTTCCACAAGATGTCCAAGGTAAATTCAGCTTTGTTAACATCTGTGAGTGACCCACAGCACCAAACACACAGTCAGAGATGAGCTTTCACCTGTACCCAGGTGAACCATCCCAGCAGTTAATGCTCTTGGGCAGATCTGCCACACGAAGCACGAGGCATTTAAATCAGATTATAGAGGCTTGTCTAGGGCAGACACTCCTGGGCCTCTAATCACGAAACCCACACTTGTGGAAAGCAAAGAATTCTCCAGTCCTTGACACAGCCTGGCTGGCTGATGTGTGAATTTGTCAGTCAAGGAAACAAGGGACTCGAGCAGCAGGAAGAGTGGTGGAGAGCATTGGAAGCAGCCGTGCAGGCTCCCTCCAGATTTCTGATTCCTCATGTTCATCCTGGCCTTTCTGCCCCCCATATAATGGAGAAAGACATTCTCTGGGGAGTCCCCTTTACCTCCTGTTTTGTATGGTAAATGCAGTGGTATTTATGTAGCTGCAGGTTTCCATGGGTGCTCTACCCCATGCAGGGAGGTAGATGATGCTATAGTGGAAATACACTCGTGGTCACATCACAGGGCAATGGTGAGCGTCCATGGGCTCTCCAGAGCCCACAGATCCCTGCCAGCCTCTCACAAAGTGTGTCCAGGCTGGGGAAAGGTCTGCTGAAAGCTGGATTTTATCCCTCTGGTCTCCTTGTGAAGCCCCACAAGCTGTGATTGTTCTCAACAGACCCATTCTCAATTCTCTAGAGTTTCTCTTGTGGAAAGCACTGCTAAGGGAATCCCCCCCTTTTCTTTAAAAGGTCACATTTCCTACGTGGTTGCCCCTTCTTCAGACATCAGAAAGTTGACTCATCCAGCACAAACGGCATGTGGTGAGTAAGCCACCTTTCTATGTAAGGAAGCTGGGGATGGCCCTGAGGGGAAGGAAGGAGTAACGTAAGTGAAGCAAGTGGCAAGTAGAGGTTCAGTTTCAGCACACAGCTCCTTCCAGGAAGATTTCAAAGCAGTTGCCGTTTACCCATAAATAAATAAGCAAATAAACAAACAAATAAATAATTGTGCAAACTGTGGCATAGAGAGAGGTGTGACTTAAGCTCAGATCTGCCAGCAAGGCAATGGTTAAAGGAATATCTGCAGAGCCCATTGTCCTGCCTGGTGGGGCACAAGCACTCAAAATGAGAGGCTTCCTTAGCAGCCTCCTGGGAAGAGCTGCGAGCACAAGTGGGCAGCATTTGTTTCCCGTCATTCCTGGGCTTTCCAGGAAAGCTAAGGAAAGAAGTGGCAAAGAGGAAGGAAGAAAAACAAGCAGAGAAAGACCTTATGCACCCTGCCTTAGAGATGAAGCCTGGCTGCTGGGGTGGGAGGATGCAGCTGGCTCCACACCTGACCTGGATGATGCTGAGCCCTCTCCAGGGAGCTTCGTCATGCGGGGCAGGAGCAGCCCCTCCTGCAGTGCAGCACACCGAGAGCCAGGCTGCTGGGCCAGGACACGGGGAATGGGACATGGGGACAGGAATGGGGACATCAAGGACTCCCCAACACTTAACTGACTCGATTGTGGAAACTCAGCAGTCCTCTGCAGCTAGGGGGGTGAGATGAGAGTTGAGTCAAATGTCTTAAAACTTGGTTTTAAAACTTAGAGTAGAGCTCAGGAATGACTGGCTTCCACATCTGTACCAAGAGCACCAGGACATGTTCCTTGTATTAATTTTATACCACATTCTGTTCTCCTACAATAAATGCTTTTTTTTTTTTCTTTTTTTGGTAAGGCCCTGTAAAATAACTCCCATGCAGTTTATCTTCATGTAGGACCAACCCAAGGTGGGAACACTGATACCCATTTCAGATTTTGAAGGTCCTTCCAGCTGGGGCCAGGTGACATTTCCTTGTTCTAAAATCACCTCACAGTTTCCACATTTATTTCTTCCTTTTTCTAAGTTATGATTAATGTTGGGAAAGAAAGCAGAAAAAGATTGAGAGGAAAAGTCAGCAGACATCAAAGACTAGGAGATGTAGGGAGAGACAAATGTTTAATGCAATCTTTGCACTATGACGGTGTAACTGACAGTAATTAACGATAATTTATTAAACAAATGACTGAAAGAACAGCTGTGCTTAGGGCTGGGTTGAATGAAGTGTGGGATTTTCAGTCCTTGGGATTTTCAGTCCTTGCAGATCCCTCAGCCTGTGAGTCATTCTACCCCTCACATGAAGGGCTGCCATTGAAAATAATGTCTTTGCTTCCTTTAACTCAGTACCAGATGAAGAGTCCCACTCTCTTTTGCTCCTTGTACAGCCTCATGAGAGGTCGGGCCCAGGGTGTTTGCTCAGTTTGCAGCCCTGCAGCACCGGGAAGCTCTTCTCAGCCAGGCAGAGAGGAAGGACGTGCCAATTTTTCAAAGTGTTTTAACAAAATGACTCTCTTTCTGCACTGAGAACAAAACCTGCTTAGCTGGCAAGCGCCATCCTGCCCCCCTGACCGAGGGCTGACCTCCCCGGGCCGCTTGCCCGGCAGCTTCCCTGCAGCCATGGGGTCGGCTGAGCCTGGGGCCCGTTTCCAGGGAATCCCAGAATCCCAGATTTGTTAAGGTTGGAAGGGACCTCCTGAGATCATGAGTCCAATCCCCCTGCCTAAGCAGGGTCATCCAGAGCAGGTGACACAGGAACAGGTCCAGGTGTGTTTGGAATGTCTCCAGAGAGGGAGGTTCCATAATCTCACTGGGCAGATGTTCCAGGGCTCTGCCCCTCCATGGAAAGTTCTTCCTCACACTGAGGTGGAACTTCTAGTGTTTTAGTTTATGGCCTTTGCTCCTCATCCTGTCACAGGGTACCACTGAAGAGTCTGGGACCATGCTCTTGGCACTAATCTTGGAGGTATTAAATGCAGTAATGAGATCTCTTCTGTCTTCTCTACTAAACATACCCATGAGAAGCTGGGGACAGGGACAGGGACAGGGACAAGGACAGGGACAGGACTGGCTGTGTCAATTCCTGTGTCCAGTTCTGGGCCCCTCAGTTCAGGAAGAATATTGAAGGGCTGGAGCATGTCTGGAGAAGGGAATTGAGCTGGGAAGGGGCTGGAGCACCTGGAGCTGCTGAGGAAACTCCAGGGGCTCAGCCTGGAGAAAAGAAGGTTCAGGGGGACCTTCTCACTCTATAACTCTATAACACTATAACCCCTGATAGGAGGGTGCAGCCAGGTGGGGGTCAGGCTCTGCTCCCAGGGAACAAGGGACAGGACAAGAGGGAACAACCTCAGGCTGCTCCAGGGGAGGTTGGGTTGGATATTATGGAAAATTTCTTCATAGAAAGGGTAATTAGACATTAGATTGGACTGCCCAGAGATGTGGTGGAGACACAATTGAGGTGCTTAATGAAAGACTGGATGTGGCAATTGGTGCCATGGTCTGGTTGACAAGGAGGGGATCAGTCACAGATTGGGCTGGATGTTCTCAGAGATCTTTTCCAATCTAATTGATTTTGTGTTTCTATGATTTAGTCTCTTCTGCCATGCCTATAGTGAGAGGACCAGTGGACATGGCCTCAAGATGACACATGGAAGATTCAGATTAGATAAAAATCACTGTTAGGGTGGTCTGGCCTTGGCAGGGGCTGCCCAGGATGGTGGTGGGGTCACCATCCCTGAAGGTGTTCGAGAAACATCCAGACCTGGCGCTGATGTGGTTTTGTGGTTACAGGGGCAGCGCTGGGTGGATGGCTGGACTTGATCTTAAAGGTCTCTTCCAATGACTCCATAATGCCCATGAAGTCATTCTCCACCTTATTTTCCATTACAAAGCATGTTAAAATTATGATCATGTGCATCTATAAACCTTTAACTGCATTACACAGCAGGACCCCGTGGCTGAATGTTTTCACTGTGTTTCCTCGTGAGCGGCCTGGCACCTGCCAGGAGGTACAGCCTGGATCTCCTCCAGGAACGGTGCTGAAAAATCGCAATTTCAAGTTCAAGTTCAAAGCGAGTCGGGGGATTTCTTGAGGAAAAGGAAGTTTTATAAGAGAATCGTCAGTCTGGTTAAAAGAAGCTCTGCCTGCCAGAGCTCAAGGAGGTTCGGACAAGGCCCTGAGCATCCGCTGGGATGGCTGAGGTGCGCAGTGCAGGGCTGTGGCGGCTCCCGGGGGTCCCGCCGCTCCCGCCATTTCCTGTGAGGGGCCGGCAGAGGGCGGAGCCCGCGCTGTGGGCGGGGGACGCGCTCGTCACGCGCCGGGCGGGAGCGTGCGAGGCGGGCGTGGCGGGACGCGCAGGCGCGGTGCGGGGCGCGCGCGGCGCGGGCGGCGGGCGGGCGCTCCCCTCGCTGGCAGCGCTCGCTAAGATGGCGGATTTCCTGCCGTCCCGTTCCGCGCTGTCCGGCTGCTTCCCCGGCTGCCTCCTCACCAGCGGCGAAGCCGAGCAGCAGCGCAAGTCCAAGGAGATCGACAAGTGCCTCAACCGCGAGAAGACCTACGTGAAGCGCCTCGTCAAGATCCTGCTGCTGGGCGCGGGCGAGAGCGGCAAGTCCACCTTCCTCAAGCAGATGCGGATCATCCACGGGCAGGACTGGGACCGCGCGGCCCGCGAGGAGTTCCGCGCCACCATCTACAGCAACGTGATCAAGGGTGGGTGAGGGCGGCGGGGACGGGCCGCCCTGCGAGCGCCGGGCCCGGCCGGGGCGGGGAGAGGCGGCTCGGGCGGGTCCCGCGGGCCGGGGGAGCCGCGGGGCCGCCGCCGCCGCCTCCTCCTCCCGCGCTGTCCCGGCGCCTCGTCCTTCCCCCGGGCCCGCGGGGTTGTCACCGCGCCGCCCGGGCGCGGCCCGCGGGGCGGCTCCGGCGCCCGGCCCCGGGAACAGCGGTTTGAGCCCGGGAGGTGCCGGGCTTTGCCTCTTGGTGCTGCGCTGGAGCGAGGCCAGAGAAGGGCAGCAGAGCTGGGGAAGGGGCTGGAGCACAAGGGGCGGCCGAGGGAGCTGGGGGGGCTCAGCCTGAAGAACAGGACGCTCAGGGGTGATCTTATCACTTTCTACAAGCACTGAAAAGACGTAGCCAGGTGGGGGTCGGGCTCTGCTCCCAGGGAACCAGCGGTAGGATGAGGGCACAGTCTTAAGCTGTATCAGAGGAGGTATATGTTTGACATTAGGAAGAATTCCTTCACTTCCGACACGGGAATGGGTTGCCCAGGGAGGTGGTGGAGTCACTGTCGCTGGAGATGTTTAAGACTGGACGTGGCACTTGATGGCAAGTCTGGTTGACAGGGTGGTGTTCGGTCATAGGTTGGACTGAATGATCTCAGAGGTCTTTTCCAATCTAATTGATTCCGTGATTCTGTGATTTCCTGGTAATGTGAGTGCAGTAATGAGCGGTAATGGATGGGAAGATGCACCTGGAAGTGCGTGAGGAGGAGCCCAGCCCTGGGCTCTCAGCATTTCGCTGCAATGGAAGAATCGCTGCTGTTGTGTTGGAAACTGGGCTGACACATCAATTAACAGCAACCCGCAGGCAGAGCCTCTCTTCATAGATGCTTTGCCAAAACCTCCACACATGGTTTAGGGGAGTAGTGGACGCTTGATTTCACTGCTGTCATCCTGACTTCATTGGTCATCCTCATTTTCTCTCTTATCTAAATCACTTGTTGGATTTGCGGTTTGGACTCTAATAGTTGGACAAAATCTTAATGAAGTTTCTCAAATAGCAAAGTGTTGCCAGACTCAGATCCTGAAAATCCAGCAAATCTCAAAAGAGAATTGTTTTACAAGCCTGCTTATGAATCAAGCCTGGAAAAACTATTGATAGCAGTAGAAGGCAGTAGAAATCACGAGCATATATGTCAACCAGGTTAAAGTTTATTAATAAAGCTATGGTGTACTCTGTGAAAATATACACATAGGAGCTGCACATCTGTCTGGGAGGCTGTTTTCCTGCAGTCACAGATTTGACAGATACCTGCCTTTGACAGAGAGAAAAACCATGGAAAGGGAGCAAACTTTAACAAAATACTTTTGCACTCAACAAGCATGTTACTGTACAGTCATTTGTTGCCACATCTTAATTTCCTTATATCTCTTCCCATGCCTTTACAGTTGCTTATTCTTTCTGGAATTTTCTTTCTATTTTCTCATCAGTAAATTTAATACTAGAAATCATTTCCCTGCATTTACCTTGTCAGTATGAGCACAGTGAGTTTATATCCTTCAGAAGGACTTTCAAAAGAAGTTTAAAATACTCATTTTCTGCTAGAGAGTATTTGCCAAAACAACCACAGAAGTGCAGGGAAGCCTTTAGGTGATACAATTCCTTCTGCACTTAAGCTATAGAAACATATTTTTAGCAAGTGCAATGATTTTAGGACGTATCAGTGTCTCTGAAAATCTTAAAGGCAATGATGGAAATACTCTCAGTGATAGAGATTCTTTGTATAATTTGATACAACTGGATACCAAGTTGATAACACAAACTAGAGAACCTTAAAGCAAGACATCAGGTGGTTTAACATATTTTGAAATAAACTTTTAAGCATACTTTGTCTTGTACGCATGCCCAGTGAAAGAGTTTGGTAGCACAAGTTGGATAAAATTAGTAATTAAAAACAACACTTTTTCAAGAGTGAAACTCACACTGTGCATATAATTTTGTTAATCATGGTCATGTACTTGAGATGGGGTTTGATATTACCTGTAAATGTAGTGGTTTGAGCCAGTTTTTTGGAGGCTTCCTGATTCCCTACTAGTGGATGTTCCTATTGAGCTTTGTGCAGAGTAGGTGCATTGTTTGCCTCTGTGCAGATCTTTGGGCTGGTGAAACAGTAGATGCTGAGAAACTGCTCACAGTGCTCTTCCTTGTCATTGCAGGTGTGCGAGTCCTCGTGGATGCCAGAGAGAAACTCCATATCCCTTGGGGAGATCCTGCCAACCAGAGCAACGGGGACAAGGTGATGGCTTTCGACACCCGCGCAGTCACCGTGGTGCAGGGCATGGTGGAGACCGGTGTTTTTTTGGACTACCTGCCGGCCATCCGAGCCCTGTGGGCAGACAGTGGCATCCAGCACGCGTACGACAGGCGCAGGGAGTTCCAGCTGGTAAGATTTGGCCTTCAGTGTCTTGAACTGCCCGTGTGTGATTTTGTTCCTGTGTGAAACGCCGACCGAGCCGCTTCCTTAAGCGTTTTTGAGTGGTTGACTGTTATTCTGTGGTGTTGCACACAGCTGCATTTAGCTACTTCCCCCCCTTTTTTTAATAATAAAAGAGATTCTGACGTAATGGTCCTCATTTCATATGTGGGAAAGCTGAGGGCTTTTAAGTCTTTTAACAAAGCTGGTACCTGCACAGTATTTTTACCATATGATTATTACCACCCTTTTATTAACTGGTGCATCAACTCAAAAAAGGATTTACAAAAAAGACCGGCTTAATAGAAATGTGATTTTTAAAGAAAAGATATGCATGGGTTAATGAGAAGAATTTAAAAACCACTCCCTTCTCTATTCCAGTTTGAGCAATCTAGCAAACATTCCCTCTGTATACTTCCTGTTTAATTTTGAATGTCTGTGTTAATACTCATGTAATGAGATTTTTGTTACATTGAAGTTCTGAGCTGAAGATGGAATACACAATTTAATAGTGGAGTAGAGATGGAGTATACAGTTCAGTAGTGGGGTTGGAAAGGAAAAAGAAACCTCTTGATTCTTGAGCTGCAGCTCAAACTGTCTGTGACAGTTGAACTCCGTTTGCTCCATTCCCGTGCAAAGACTGCAAAAAGAAATGAAAAATTTGAGTTGAATTTGATTGTTGGTTCATAGACTTGTGTGTGCCATTGGCATAGGGTTTTGTGGGGGTGTGGGTTGAGAACCTTAAAACAGATTGAATCTGTTCTTGTAGGTCTCTCAAACATAAGTGGCTTCGTGTTTTTATGTCTTAAAAATAACCTTTGTGTTAGTGTGAGTCCAAACAATAGCTCATGATGTCTCCTGTTGAGCTATTATGAATGGTTGTGTAATCATGGCCTGACTTAAAGAGGTTGTGTAAATATTCTATAAATATATATTGCCCTGATCATGGAATGTCTTCTGGAGATTGCAGTATGGGCAGGTGCTGCAGTGGCCTATCACCTGGCCAGCCCTGGGCTGAGCTCTGTAAATAAGTTCCTAACGAGACCTGTTGCTCCTTGAGTTTCACCTTCAAGTGATCATAAAAGAATAATTGCTCTTCTGTAGTCAAGATTCTGGTGCAGATGTGACTTCTAGTGGTGTAATTGCTGTGCTAGAGGGATCTGCTTTAAAATCTGTTCACTAAAACAGTTTTGTCTTCAATTAAATGTGTTTAGTGACTTGAGGCTGTGTAGCAAAGGGAAGGGAGCAATTACTTGATGTTCTGTCATCTTGAGGCTCTGGGAAGTGGGTTCTTTCCATAACTGAAACATGTGCAGAGTTTCACTTTGAGTGGGTTGTGAAGAATTTGTTCTTCTGAACCTTTCAAAAAAAAAAGCTGTTGCTTTTTTCTGTAAATCCCTAAATCTGTGTAATTATCTGCAAAAATATATCTTTATCATGTTGTGCTTTAGGGCAGAACTCAAGAATATTTTTTTAGGTGCTCGTAATAGTTGAGTACCGTCCTAATAATTTCTGAAAGCAAGGTAACTGCTTTATTTATACTTATATTACTTTATTTCTTAAATCCTTTCAAAATCTCAGCTGGACATATTTATGCCAAGTTATAAACATGAAGAAGAAAAAAGGCAGCTGAATGATGTCATTGTGTTGCGTGCAGGCAGTGTGATCTGTGCTGGCCAAGCATGAAGTCTCAGTTTTACCCCAGTAAACTTCAGCTTAAGTTCTGCCAGAGCTCCATGTGGGCAGCAGAACAGAGGGAAGCTCCTGGAGCAGTGTGGATTTTTGCTGTACCTGCTCCAGGCTTTGCAGGAGGGTGTTCAGAGTTCAGGTCTGTGCTGCGACAAGAAAGGAGGACACAAATGGTTAAGGAGGGAGTGACAGGCGTGTCCCAGTCAGGAGGTAGAGCAGGGGGAAGTTGGGAGAGACACAGACAGTTCAGGCGTGTCAAGTACTGACTCTTGAAGTGAAAGCTCCAGACTAAAAGTTTTTAACACTGTAGAATGGGGAAAAAGAGGAAAATACTGTTCTGCTTCCAGTTTAGCTGCTTGTGGCAAAAAAAAATATGATGAGAGATAGCAGCAATCATTAGATGAGTTGGAGAGAGGGAAAAGTGGCACAAAAATAGGGTAAAGCATTGGGACTGACATGGTAGAGGAGCATTATTGGACTGTTATCTGCTCTAACTTCTTTTCAAACTCTTGAGTTTAACTTTTCACTGGACTGAAAAACATGGCTCACACTAAGCACAGGCAGAAACACTGGGGAAGTATTGGCCATGGGAATGGGACACTTTGGGACACAGGTAGAGGTGAGCAAATGGAAAATGGAGCAGTGATGGGTAAGGAGTGAAAAATATCAGAATTTACATATAAATTCTGGAGGAAAGGCAGCAAGAATGTGTAGTGTAGGAAGTATAGAGGAAAAGAGTTTAAGATTGACATTTCTGCAAGAATATGCTTAAAACTTCAATATAATTGCATAACATACATTGTGAGGTCTTGTTAAGCTGCACTTGCTTTTTTGTTTTTCTCCAGTATCTTTTACTGATGAGAGTATCTTTTACTGTTGGGAGCCTAGGGAAACAATGTGATCTTTTTATAGCAGCAGAAAAAAAAACAAACCAAAAAAACTTGGTTGTATTTTAATGGAATTAGGATTCAGCATTTCCATGTCTAGTTCACTGGAGTGTCCTTCCTCATTTTGTTAACTCAAGTGGTCATGGGATAGCCAATATGATTTATTTTCCTTGGTATAAAAATAGGGGCCTTCTGGCCACTAGCTGAAGCATTTATGAAAATTCATTAGGTCATGCTTGTGTAGTGCTTTAAAACTGGAAAGAGCTAATTAGAGCTTAGTGCAATATGTGCCACTTCAGTGCTTCCCAGATGGTTAATGTTATAATCCCTCACATTTTATTACAAACCAGACTCATTCAGGTGATTGTTCTGCTAGCTCAGGTAACTGCAGGCTGGCCTGGCTCTGTAGCTGAGGCGGTTCTGTAACTTACACTGGAGATTCTGGTCATCCTCAGCCTTCCTCTCCCTCAGCCACCAGGCTTGTTCCTCCTCTGGCCTCTCAGGTGGCTGACACGGATGAGTTACAGATTTAGTCTGAATCAGCCCAACACCTTCTGACACCTCATTAACATTTCACGTTTCCCTTCGCTGCTTGGTTTCTGGTAAAAATCTCCTGAAATGACTTGGATAAACACAGCCATTCTGTTAGTTCTGCAGCATGCAGACTGACTTACCTGGGCATTTTCTAGCTTTTCTCTTTGTGCTGATGAGCTGTGCAGAGTGTGGCTGTGAGGGTTTGCTGTTCTCCTGGAGCTTTGCTCCGAGGCACTGGCAGCTGAGCAGTGTTTGGTGCTGTGGAACACTGAGCAGGGCCCTTGTGAGTAAGAGCAGCCTTGGACTCTCCTCTTGTGTCAGTCATTTCTTCAACTTGCTGTGAGAGCTGTTGAGAGAAGCATTTTGAAGTATTCTCCAGGAGTCTCCTTGTTCTCTGAGAATGGAAGAGTGTGATGAGAGCCGAGTTGCTCAGATACGTGATAAGCTTTGAATGTGTTCAGGGTTTGTTCTTGTTAAAGGTAACTTTTGGGTGGGTTTTGATCTTTGCTACCAGCAGTTGTTGATTTTCAGACAGATACTTTTTGCCCTACTTGCAAGTTATGCTGAATGTTGTTGGGTATTTTTAAGCCAGAAAACTGCAGAGGAAGAGATGACACTTTATTTTTGTCCATATTTGCGTAGAACTGCAGACACAGATGATACAGTAGGGATTATAGAATATGCACTCACCTCTGCATCACAGCTTTTTCTGTGACATGTCTGCAAGTGCTAGATCAGATTATAGAAGACAGGAAAAGGCGTGTTCTGCTTTAAGTTACAGTGATAGCTTTGTAGTAGCTTCCATGCAGCATTTTTCTGTTGCAGACAAGTATTTCTGGCAAGTACTGTTCCTTTACTAGGAGATTGTATTGTAGTTTGTCTTATTCTGCTTGGGCTGTTCAGGATTTGGTCTGAATATTGGTGGAGCTGTTGTACACACAAGAACATTAATTAAGCTCTACTAAAAGGATGAGTCCTCAAATGGACACTGCTGAACATTAGGAAAGTTTATTCTTCTTTCAGGTGCACAGGCAACATCTTGAAATGTGTCTGATTATAGAGCACTATCCTGCTGAGCTCAGTTGTGTGTACAGCCAGGCTAAGTTGCCAAGGTCTTGCCCTTTTGGAGGGAGGATTCCCATCTTATGGGACAGCTGAGAGATCAGTGCACAAAGTCTCTCTGAAGTGTAGAGCCTGGAAAAAGAGTGTCTTACCTGTCATTCATTAAAGTGTCTCCAGTGTTTTTGGGACAATGTCTCTCAGAAACTTTTCAGCAGCTTCTGCTGTGTATTGATTTTCCTCCCAGTGTTCATCTCTCTAACCTCCCCACACCCCTACTTTGGGAAGTAGGCATGGATTTCTCCTTGGATCTCCCCTTGGGTTTGGGATTGGGTGTTCAGTTGTCCCACTCTGCTTGAAGGGTGCAGGAGTTGCTTCTATTGGGACATGACTGAGTACATAAACTGTTGGGAGAAGGTAACTATTGTTTAAATTTCAGTGTGGAAACCCAAAAAGCTGCTGCTTTATATATGTTGAAGTATGAACAGTTTTTTTTCCCCTTTCAATCAATCAATACTCTGCCAAACATCAGATCACAGGATGGCTTCTTAAAACCCTTGGAAAAGGCAGCTTGCCATCTCTTGGTCTTAAGGTGAAAAGGATTTATCAAAGATTGTTGCTGTAACTGTGGAAAGAAAAGTGCTTTACAAATTTATACTTTAAAATTAGCCATTCAAATCTTCAAAAGAGACTTGGATTTCTTAAAGGTTTGCTGTTTTTCCAGCCCCAATGACAAAATAATGCTGGTTTTGAGTTGGTATTAATAAGGATTCTTATAGGGATTAACTCTAGAGTCCAGCAGTGGAGGGTTGAGTGTCCTTCCTCCAGGTTTGTGGCCAAAAACCCTTCAGTGTCTGCCAGTAATTTGGTAGTGGGGATTCACGGTAATATTTCACTCAAGCTGAATGATCTTCAGGTGAATTATACTAACTTAACACAAATTGCCATTTTTTATTATTTTCCAAGTTGGGATTAGGATTTCTGTTTCAGCCTCTGAGAGCTGAAATGATGTTTTTAGGTTTGCCCTTCTTCCCTTTCCACCACTCTTCCTTTCCTGCCTGCTGACTTTCCTTGTTAGCAGCAAAATATTGAAGTGTTTGGAGAGTGGACTGGTCTTTATTGCCAGCTGGTGCTGGTCTGGTTTTACTGGAGAACATCTTTGCTGTATTTTTTTTTCAGAATGTTGCTATATTCATTTTTTTATTATTTTTTTTTTTTATTTTTTGTTGCTATTAAGCACAAATGTGGTTCTGGAATTGAGAGGTCTTTCAGCAGGAGCTGTCTTGATGTAGATGAGTTGTGCCAAAGCAGGATGAGCTGTCTTCCAGCCAGGAATGATTTTGGAGTCCTGTGTGCTACACTTGGCTTGTAAAAGCCTGTATTTTCTGCATGGTTTCAGTACAGTTTTTGAGGATGGAATTCTTAATTCAAACTCAATCCAGATATTGAGTGAACTGGTCTAGTGGGAGGGGTCCCTGCCTATGGCAGTGTGTTGGAACAAGGGGATCTTGAAGGTCCCTTCCAACACAAACCATTCTGGGAATATGTGATCTGTTTATGGGGAACCACTGCTTTTAAAATGCAGAATTGCACAATGCAGTGTGGGAGAAGAGGGATGTGTTCTTATACATATTTTATCTCCAACAAGTTGTGTTGTGTTGATAGTCATGTGCCTTAGTTTCCTAAACATTTTATTGCAGAAGACTAGAAGGTGACCTACTTCTTGCAAAAAAATGGGAATTCTGTAATCAAACCATGATTAAATAAATATAAAATACAAGTGCCCTTCTGAATATGAATATTCACATCTTGAGTGTGTGAACCTCTTCTCAGCAGGTTGATTTAAATCTCTGCAAATGTGTTAGAGGAGCTTTTGCTGCTTCTGCTGTGCAGTGTAACACGAGCCCTTGGTAAGACATTCATTCCGAGCTCATTTCTGTGCTCTCCACTCACCTGCGAGGTGTTACATGTTGGTACCTGCAGAGCTGTCTCCTTACAGCCTTTGGAATTCAAACAGCAGTTCCTGCACCATTCTGGGTCCGTTTAGAAATGGCTTCCTGAACACAAACCCTGCAGTCCCAGGGCTCGTAGCTGTCAGCAAATCTCCATCATGCTGGCAAAACGTGTGGTACGAATGCAGTGTCATCTTCATGTCTGTGTTTTGCACCTGAGGCAAAGAGAGAGGCAGCTTTTTCATGTGTAAATATGGGATCCTTCAGGAGTACAGTGCCGTGCCAGAGGCACTGTTGAGTTGTGCTGCTGTTCCCTAATTTGAGTTTACTGTAACAAGGCTTTGGCCTTAGAGGCTGGTGGAGTCTGCTCCCACCAAGCACATGTTATACCTAGGTTGTACTGGCTGTTTTGGCTCTTTATCATCCCAGACTTCAGTTAATGGTGAATGCTTTGATATTTCTGGGTTCAGGCCACACCTCTTACACAGAACTAGCAGAGGGGTAGGAAACTTCAGCTTGTAGTAACTAAGGAAGTTGCTTAAGAAAATGTGAGAAAACCCAAGTGCAGCTGACCTCACTACGTAAGAAAAGCAATAGAATAACTGTACTTGTGGGAAAAGCAAGATAATCTTTGTGCCAGCATTGTGTCTGCTGGCACTTTTCTTTGCTAAGCATCTGAATTATCAAATTCAGTGGAGAAGTTTAGAGGGTGCAGAACCTGCCCTTTTACAGAATATCAAGCTGTATACTCACAGTGCTGATGGAGGCTGCCTGATACCAAGTGGAATCTTGTATTACTCTGAGAATATGAAACTTTTATTTATATTTTAAAAGTGAATAAATGAGTAATGGAACAAGATATTAGTTAACTTGGCAGCCTCAAACTGTAAATAAAATGTATTTAATTCAAATAAAAATCTGAATAATCCTGGAGACTAACACTTATATTTTATGCCAGAGTTGCCTGATGGGTTGAATTTAAATAGTGATAAAGAAAATGTTTAAGAGTATATCAGCAGCTAAAGAAGTCCTAAAATACTTCTAGTATCTTCTCCAATTGCATGTCTGCATTAACAAGAAACATCAGGTAATAGAGCTGGAAGAGTTGAGGAATTTTAAATACAGAAAACACCCTGAATTGTCATCACAATAACTGATAACAACTTCTTCAGAAAAGAAAATTTTTGAACAGTAATAGGGAGTGAGCTGCCTTTTACAGCACTCAGTTCACTGTACCATGTTGCACACCTCTCTATCATAGTCATTCCTGCTTTAAATTCCTTTTCCTTCAGAGTCTCCTCAGTTAATAAATGAGAGTTGCTCCTCTTCAGAGACTTAACCAAGAAACTGAAAAGACCCCAAATTCTTTTTGTGGCTCAAGAGTAAAGGAATGTGTAACGAGTTTCTGTTTCTTTTTCCCTTTTTAAAAATGCTGGGGAAATTATTTTAAACAAAATGCTGGGATCTCTGCAGCCAGCCTGGGAGCACTTCTCTGTTTGGGCACAGGATGATATTTTATCACCTGCTGGTGACCAAATCAAGAGGATGCAGAATTTCCAGGGGTGGAAACAGTGCACTGGTACCGTCTGTATTTCAAAATAGCTACACAAAATTGTGGGGGAAAAAAAGTAATAATTACTAAAATTTTACATGTGGGTGGTATTGGGACCTTTAATTGGTTTCAGTAGCAAAGTTACACAGCTGCTCTAGTAACTAATTCATACTTCTTTCTAGTTTTAATTAATTTATAGTATGGAATCTGCAAGTGACATGAAATGTTTTCAGCCTCTTGCTGCTGTTTAGGGAGTCTTGTGTACTTTACTGTTACTTTGAGCTCTTTCAGACACAACTTTTAGTAATTTTTAAAAACACCAATATTCAGCTAATGATACAGTTAGATCTTTCACTAGACCCAGTAAATTATCACAGGATCTTGTCAGATGGCTTGGAACAAGAGCTGGTTTATGAGTGCATCACTGGCTGCAAACAGAAATACCAGAACTTAATTGAAATGGATTCTTCTAATTGGGACAGAGGAAGGAACTAAAAAGCATTTGGTCATCTGGATTTCTCATGAGGCTGAAATAGGAACCAAATGTACTTTAAAACTGAATCCTAGAGAAATGCATTGGGATCCAGTTCAGAGCTCTGATTTTGAAATGCTGTGATTTAGTGCAGAGTTTATGCAATAATGGACTTTTCAAGCATCTTCAAGTTCAGTATGGCCAGTTTTAGTGCTGATACATTTCCACATGCCAAATATTTGTCATGTTTTTGGGAGCCTTTGCTGGTCTTGTACAACTTGGAAGCAAGTAAAGCTCTAAATGATGGATGGTAGATTTGCAGACTCACCAGTGCTCCAGCGTTAGATTAAATGCAGTTGGAGTTGCAAACACATGAAGTCATGGAGCCAGTGGGTCAGTGCTCTGAAAGAGCAAATGTTTACAGTCTGGTTCCAGTCTGTTTTGTGTGCAAAACATCTGAGGTTTATAGAGATGCTTCCCAGAGTGTAAATAGTAACTGGGAGGTGGCAGTTTCTCCTTGGTCGGTGCATGTTTTCCTAGGATTTCTAGGCCTGTGTGGGGCTTGGAGGATTGGTTTCATCAATGAAATTTGAAAATCTTCTGCAAAGTATTGATGTCTTTCCTAAAGTAAGCTTTGTGGAAGAGGAGTTTGGACTGTAAATACTTAGGGAGGGAGTAAAAAGACCTTTGAAAAAACGAAGTGCACCTGATCCTTGCTTTCATGGATTAATTTCTGTTCAGGTTCTGGCAAACAGCAGGCTTTTGGTTGGGTGCTCTGGGTCTGTGGTGTGTCCCATGTGGCAGTTCATGTGTTCCTCAACCTGGCTCTGATCTCCAGAAGGGGCTGAGTTTGTTTCCTATTTGAAAGCATGGTGATCCTAAGGAAAGTCATGGAATCACAGAATGGTTTGGGATGGAGGAACCTTAAAGCTCATCTTATTTCTCTCCCAAGCTTCCACTATCCCAGGGTGCTCCAAGCTCTGGCCTTGGACATTCCAGGGGTGGGCCAGCCACAGCTTCTCTGGACAACCTGTGCCAGGACCTCACATGGAAGAATTTCTTCACTCCAGGATTAATGCTGTGAAGTCTGAGGGTTTTTAATTGTTGGAAGGAGCCTCAGCTGTTTCTAGAACATGTCACATCCTGGTTTCCAAACAGTCTTTCAGAATTAGAAATATGATAGCAGAATGCCTAGTGTGGAGAAATTGTAGTTTTGTAGTCTTTAGTGGAATGCTGTTTCCTGCCTAAAAGCTGTAGTGAATTTGCATATTTTTTAGCAATTAAGAATCTGGCTATTAAATTCCACCAGGAGAGGGGAGGGATACCTTACCAGGAAAACTGAAATGGATTCTTCCCTCTTAGGAAAGTAATTGAAAACTGGGAGAGTTTGCTCTGTGGTATACTGGTATGCAGATTAACTTCTCTTTAGAGTTTAATCATGTTTTAATTAATTTAATTGGAGTGGCATGGTATATGTGAAACTGTGTAAATGCTCTGCTGATGGGAGACAATCTGAGTGTGAGCTGTGTGAGTCTGGCACTTTGAAGGGAGAGCGCTGCTGAACTGGGTGCAAGAAGGAACGACAGCTGATGCTGAAGCCTTGTTTGGAGTATTTAGTTCCATGCTGGCTTGGTGACATCCTTCTGTCACTCTCAGGGTATGGCAGATGTCCCCAGCTTGCAGGTGCTGCCAGGATGTCCCAGTGCAGGCCCTCAGGTTGGCGTGCTCTGTCTCCTTCCATTTGTTATGCACATTTTGAGAATTATGGATTAATTGGATTACACAGTAAATAGGGGATAATAGATTAAAGGGATATTATTGGGTTAAACCCCTTCTTAAACCCCTTCACCTTTCTTTGTTAATACTGTTATGCAAGATAAAAATGTCAGTCATGAAATAAACTTGGTGTGACTCCTCTCTTGCTGCTTTTGGACTTGAGCACCCTCCAGCCAAGGTGATCCAGGTGTTGCAAACACAGATTCTGCTCAGCCACCAAAAGGTTTTACAAAAGATGGCTTCTGTGAGTTGGGACTTGAACCCTTCCTGTTTTCAGGACAGGTACTCGGTTTGTGTGACCAAACACGGGGCAGGTTTCACTTCTACCCCGCATGACGCAGTTCTGATGGCTCTGAAAAAAGGCAAACTCGGCTCGAGCCGCACGCAGAGGACGCTGAAAAGGGGAAATAGGTCTGTGCTCTCAGAGCTGTGACGCATTTGTGATGTGTATTGATGAGGAGCAGCATTATTTTGTACTCCCGTATCAGCAACTGTGTCTGAACGCTCCGTCCTTGCAAAGAAACAGGAATTAATGCCGATGTGCTGAGTTTTATCTCTGGAAATGGGCAGATCAGGTTTAAATGGCTATTCAAATGGTTGAGCTGGAGAGAAAGAAGCTGGGAGATGTGAGATGTCTGGTCTTGACACACGCTATCTGTGCATCAGCCCTTTTAAGGCTGCTCCATTCATGCTTCCACAGGCAGCAGTGCCATTTTCCAGCAGTTTGCCCATTGGTTTTGGAAAGTTCAGGATTAGTTTTGCATGGAACTGTTGGCTGTTATGCACATGGCCACAGTAATGCTCATGTGGGCATAAATGGGGACTGCTGTGCTTTGGCCATAATTAACACTTAAAGGAAACCTCTCACTGGGAAATGTGTTTTGTGTTAGTGCACACTCGATATTTTTTTGACCCCAATTTGCAGTTTGGAAAGTGAATATATTACTGCTTACCTGGGCCTTTTTCCCCAGATACCTTCAGTACCATTATTAAAAGTTAGTTATTGTATATATTTATTCTAAACTTCCAGAATACTGCTATTACTGCTTAGAGGGTGAATGTTAAATCAAGTATTAGAGCTTGGAGTGGCAATTCAGAAATAAATTGTTTCCCCTCATGTTAGGAGATACCAATCAAGTTGCTGGATTGCTGCTATAAAACAGGGAAAGTATATTTTTAAAGTTTATTTCCTTGAATAAGGAGGGTATAGGTATGAATGTGGGGAAGTTTTGCCCTAGTCTATTGACTGGGCCATTTTTGAAAGAGAAATCCTCTTCAAAAAGCACTGGGAGGAGTGACTGGAAAGAGAAATTGTAGAAACCTGAAAGCTGTGGAGGAACCAAGATTGTTTCATTTAGCTCCAAGTCTGAGACCAGCAAAAGAGACCAAACCAGTTGAATGTCTCGACATGAGACTTGGTTAAACCTGCTGGTCTAACAATCAAGACAGTTGTGGATTTGAACTCATTAGTGTAATTAGGATACACATTCATGGCATAAATATATCATCTGGATCATCTCCCTCCTTTGTGTAATGCTGCGGATATTCCCTGTTTGGGTGGAGGAGGTTGTGCCCTCTAATCTCCCTTCCACTGGGAATCTGCATTGATTGATTTGACTGAAATGTTTCTCCATTCATTATCCCTCTGTTTATTACTGTCATTTCAGAAGACATCTGCTAAAACTTCAATGGCAGCAGTATTGATTTGTAGTCAGTCTTCTTTTAAATCACCTTCGGGTGGGGTGGCAAGAAAAATAAAATGTTGTTAGAAATTCTTTCCTTTGCCAAAATCCTCGGATATGGATTTTCCTGGATTAAGTCCCTAACAGAAAAACACCCTGTACATAATGAAGTGTGTGCTGTAAGCATTACTAGGTTGCTGCAAAATGCAGAATTTTCAGACTCTGCTTATTTCTCCATCATCTTCCTTCAAGCTGATTCTCCAGTGTTATGGATGGTTCGGTTTGCATATTTAGGCATGTACACACCAGCCTAAAAACACTGCAGTTACCTGTTCTTATTCTAAGCTAGGCTTGTAAAGAAGCTTATTTATGGTGGTGTTTTTGTTTCTTGTGTTTTTGTGGGTTTTTAATTAAATAAAATAGGAAATATTTGTTTCTCTTTCTTGAGAAATTCAAGTAAAGTTAAGTAGAGAAAATATTTGGTGGTTGTTAAAGTTGTAATACAGAGCTACTAAGTTATATCTCCTATTTTCTTAAAATATCTGATTTATTATTTCAGATACTTAATAAGCCTTGTCATTTCAGTATGTTCCACTGAACTTGCAGCCAAACCTAGATGATTTGATAAATTGTTTCTTTCTTTAAGCCTTGTGATGACTAAATCTTTATTTGATGCTTTTTCTCAATCTCTTTTTTCTTTTTTAAGCAATTGCTAGTGGAAAAAATGCAGTGTCCCTGATCCCCTTGAAGAGCTAAAAAGCCATTTGGCTATGCTAAGGTTTCAACAAATCATATTTAGATTGCTGACGTTGTTTTCATGGAAACCAAATAAATGGGTGCTTCCTGGGTTTAAAAGATGTGTTCATCTGGTGTGTATTTCGGGTAGGTTTTCTTCTTCTTCTTCCCTCCTCAAAAAGTATTTTTGTGGTTACTTTAGGCAGTAACCAGACAGTGATCTTTGTGCTGTGTTTTGCTTATAAAAGATACGTGTTCTCCTTTACTGCAGATGACCACACCAGCAGGTCTTGGTCTACAACTAAATGACCAACTCTGCTGTAACCAGAAAAAGTCTGTCTTTGAAAGAGAATGAATTCTAAAACTGGAGATATTTCATTTACCAAGTAGTTAAATGTAAAGTTGTAGGGGAAACTATTGTGGTAATGTCAGGCACCTTGATAGGAGTAAGATTTCAGTGTTTTCTTGTACATTCATGATGAAGTGCCTTGGCTCTCTCAGGGAGGATCACAAGGCTCCAGGAGACACAGGCTGGTTTGACTCAAACCTTTCTGAAAATGGAATAGCTGACAGTTATGAATAAAGTTACTTAACAGACAACTTCCTGTGGTTTACATGCATTTCTGAATCAGGAGGCTGAAGGGCCACAGCTGAGACGCGTATATTCCATCTGAACAAAAAAAGGGCATCTTTCTCAAGCACTCTGAAGGGACTGCTTAAAAATCTGATATCTGGATATAATTCAATAAAGCTTAAAACAGCCAAAGCACCCTCCTGTAACACCAGAAGGTCTTTGAAGCTGATGTGTGGGTAGTTCATTCTGCTGTACTGGGGTGTGCTCAAGAAGTTTGCTTTATTGCAGTCCCTCACTATTCATTTGGGATCTGTGCCCAAGCCTGTGTTGGATTTTGTCCTTGTATCGGCATCTTTGGGCTGTACTTGAAGTGCAGGAGAGGGAAATGGGCAGGGCATGAGTTGGGCTCCAAGGTGTGGTGGTTCCTGCAGTGTCATTGCTGGCCTGCAGGATCTGCATTTCCAAACTGCTCAGCTCAAATTACATCAAAGCGTTTGTCTGCACTTAAAAAAGGAGGTTCACCTGTGACTGGTTTAAGACTATCACATAGAACCACGGGATGGTTTGGAGGGACACCTATCCCAGATTGCTCCAAGCCCTGGCCTTGAACATTCCCAGGGATGCAGCATCCACAACTCTGGGCAACTTTTGCCAGTGCTACAAAATCCTCAATGTAAAGAATTTCTTCCTAATAACCAATCTAAACCTACTTTCCATCAGTGTGAAGCCATTCCCCCTTGTGTTCTCACACCAGACCCTTGTAAATAGCTTTTCCATCTTCGCTATATGCTCCTTTCAGGTACTGAAGGCCACAGTTAGGTGTCCCCAAAATCTTCGCTTTTCCAGGCTGAACATTGCCAGTTGTCTCAGCCTTTCCTTGTAGGAGAGGTGCTCCATCTCTGTAATCAACTTGGCCTCCTCTGGACTCCCTCCAACAGGTCAAGGTCCTTCCTGTGCCGGGGACATCGCTGTATTTTTAGCTAATCTTTAAATTTCCGTCCTATGTACTCACAGAACGTGGGTGTGAAGTCAGCAGGGGTGTAACGGAGATCTGTGGGGGTTTTAATGGGGGTAGATCCTTCAGTTTCCCATTTCTGTCTAGATTTTGCTCTTGGTGTGGCTCCTTTGTGGCATGACACCACAGATTGATTGCTGAGCAGCCACGTGGCAGGGCTGGACATGGTGAGCCACACTGGCGTTAGTGGGACAGAGTGGGGAAACCCAGTTTCTTTTTTCTAGTCATTTTGGGTAAACCATAGAGTTTACAGTTTGTCAGAAGGGAAATTTTAGGTGACAGCTGTTGAATACAGCTATTTATATATGGTCACTGTCATGGATTTACTGAGTGGGATCTGGTTCTCTATCTAAGAAAAAGCAGCCTTGCTCAGAAGCTGTCTTTGAGGCTGTTGTTGTACAGAGTTGAATGGATCCTTTTTAAACTGATTTTTAAAAAGTGGTGGCATTAAGGGTTTCCTCAGTTGTTGTGTGCTGAGTTTTTCAGTGTGTTTCCCTTCATTACTGGATCAAATAAAAAACTTCTCTCTTTGGGAAGAGATTGAAGCTTGGCTGCTTTGTAATGCTGCCTCTTTGAATCTTGTTTAAATGGGTCAAAACTCTCTGGTTCTCCAGTAGTGCACTTTGATAGTGATCTGTTCAGATGTAGTTTGCTGTTCAAGTGTCTGTAGTTAGCAGAGCTCAGCCTGCTGATAGCAGCATGTCCAGGGCAGACAGAAAATCACCAGTGCTCAGGGCCCTGGGTGGTGGCTCTGTGATATGGATGGGGGGCTGGAGTGGGATGGAAAAAGAGATAATGAGTTTGAAGCTGTTCTAAGTTTTCAATTGGTGTGCAGATTGGTAAAAAACAGTGAATGAACAGCTTTTATCCTTGGTTACAGGGTTGAGTCATATCCACAGCACTTTCTGTCTGAACAGATTTTTATGAGGGGAGAACCCAAGCAGCTGAGCCCACGGTGTGGAGGAGGGAAGCTGGAATGTCTCTCCTTAATGAGCTGTGTGCTGTTGCAACTGATGGATTTAATAGTTCCATCTCCTGAGTTTCAGCATGGCCACCTTGATGTTTGTCTGCCATTGACTCTGAGAGGTGACAGCACAGAAGTGGAGTTGGTGTCTCAGAGTTCCCTGGCAGTGACTTTGCTGTTGGATGTGTGGCTCTGGAGCCTTGCTGTCACTGCAGGCCTGTGTATTTTGCATTTGTGATTTCAGGAAATCCCCTCTTTTGGAAAGCTGCTTGTGGGGATGTTTTGTGACCTTTCCAGGCTGTGGTTTGCTTGTCTGCTCCAACTGCTCCATCCATTGCAGTGGAAAGCCCTGGGACTTAAAGGACAGGTAGTAACTTCCACATTAACTGCAGAGTTAATGCTTCTTTAGGGAGTAGGTATTGCTGTAAGTCATATAAAAATGCTGTCTAAGATTAAAATGCTTGTTTGTATGCACACACACACAAATTCAGCCTCTGAGGCCCAGGTATTCCAGAATTAATACCTGCACTTACTAAGTCTGAAATCTGCCTGATTGGTATGTAGCCAGCCCTGTGGGGAAGGGAAGGTTGCCAGCTCCTATTGGCACCTAAAAAAGAAATTAAATCTGACCTTAAATTATATTTTGCCTTAGTATTTGGCTACAGACAGTGGTTTTAGCACTTGGAAGGCCAGAATTCTGATCCTGTTACTCCTTGGGAAGCTTGATGGATGCATGGATCAGGATTGTTTATTTTCTGTGAAATAGGAATGCTCTTCCCTGTACACCTTCCTTAGAGGATTGAGGCTAGAACGGATGCTGGAAAAGATACAGTACTGCTACCATTGCAAGCAGCTGCTGCTGTGTGCTACTAAAAGGGTGTTCCTGCTGCAGATTGTCACCCCAGAGAAAATCAGGACAGCTGAGCCAAACAGGAGGTAAAATAAGGTGCTGGAGGTGTGTCAAGCATGAGGCATGTTCCAACCAGAGCCCCAGTCTTGCCTCATTAAATGTTCAAATTGCACACTTAAAGGTGTGGTATCTAACTTGTATTATGTAACTTATTTTAGGAAAACTTGCAAGGTACATTGCTGAAGTGTCTGTCAGAAGCCTTTTTGGCCTGTTATTTACCCTACTCTGCTCAGGGCAGATGTTTAGATGACACAGTTGAATAGTGAGGTTCATATTCTGCCTAGATAAGTTTGCAGAGTTCACAGTGAAGCAGGGGAAGTCATTATCAGGGTGTAGCTCCTGTCCTAATTCACTTATCTGGATTAGGTGTAGTCACCCTGGCCTCGATGCTGCTTGGTTTTCTCAAGAAAGCTCAGTCACAATTCCTGCTCTTCCACCTGCAAAGTGAATGGACAGGTGGCTTCTTTTCTGCACTTACTGTAAAATGAATAAGTTACAGCTGGTAATTAAGAGTTTCCAAAAGGAAGCAGATTTGTGCTGCTGTGAGGATGCTGAGAACCTTACAAAGGTGCTTTGCTCTGCAGTGAATTCCATCAGTACATTCCTGTTGAACTCAGGTGCAACAATATCCATGGAAGAATGCCTCCTTAATCCCAGCCCTCTGATGGAGTTCTGCAGGGTTGACTGTGGTTCAGGTTTACCAAGAAAAAAATCTTCAGTTCCACATTACTGGAGGGATTAAAAACTGCAGTTACCCTTTGCCAGGACAGGGATGACTTGAATCCAGAAGATAAACCTGGATAGTAAATGTAGTATCATGCACAGCAGCCTGGAGCTCTGCTCATCACTCAGAGTAAGGTGTTCTGGTCCAACTTGGTGTCTGATGGGAAACTTGAGTAAAATGCTTTGTCTGTTGTGGTTTCTGATCCTTTGTACTGCTCATCACTCACTGTGCTCTGGGGAAGTACCTGTGGGAATGAGTCCTGTGGCACTGCAGTATAAATGAACTTTCTCTGGTGATTAATCCCTGTACCTGAATGGCTGTGTGAGCACACTCTGCAAAGCCTCACAGGAATTGAATGTTTCTTTTCATAAGGAAGGTGTGGCTGCTTCATTGATGCTCCCTGTGGATAACACTTGGATTTATTTATCAAGTCTAAACTTGGAAAGAATGTGACTATTACAAATGTGCCTTTTATGCTTTTAAGCTTAAATATTAACTGGCCTAAGAATAAATCATGAGTTGTGTTCTTGGGATAGCTGCTTTTAAAAATGGCAGTGATTAAAGCTTACAGCATTTAAATGTAGGTTTCGATAAATTATCTGGACTTCAGAATGTAAACTATTGGGATCAAGGACTTGGCTTATTTAAATAACTGTTTGATTTGTTTTTAGGGGGAATCTGTAAAGTATTTCTTGGACAACTTGGATAAACTTGGAGAACAAGTAAGTCCTTTTTTCTTTTCAGTCTTGAGTTTTAAGTAGTCTTTGTGATCTCTGGGTTTTAAGTAGATGAAATGTAATTAGTGTCTACTCCAATAACTTTATCTTTAGTTAACTTGCACTGTCTCATTATCTCAGCAGTTCATCACTGACATGTCAGAAACACAGGGCAATGCAAGGGCCAGGAGACTTTCTGGAAATAAACCTTCTGTCAAAATTGAACAAAAAAAAAACAAGTTACAAATGCTTGTCCAGGCAGGAGACTGTTAAAGTAGCTTTTCAACACAGGATGACATCCAAAACTGACTGGGTTTGGGGTTACACGTCCAGTTAGGAACTCTGAGTTAAATCAGGTACAGGTCAGTGGTACCTTCCAGTAATACCTACTTTAACATAAACTCAGTAAAGAATAAAGTGTGTTTTCTCGGGAGAAAAACCTGAAATTTCTGTACAACACTTTTTTTATAGAACTGTTAATTAGCACTTGAATGCTGAAGGTATTTGCTGATGCTCATCAGTTGTGGATTGTAAAAATGACATGTGGAAAAACTGCCTTTAAAGCAGGGGTTTAATATGGTGCTTGAACTCTTTGGGAAGGCAGTTTCTCCATGGTCATTCCCAGCTGATGGTAACCAATGAAGGTATCCAAACCACTTCAGTGAAACCCTGTTACATCATGCTTAATTTCAATTTTCTTTTTAACAGATGAAATTTTAAGCCAGACTATTTTTCTGCTTTGAACTGTCATTGTTCTAGCTAAAGCACTGGTGGCCATTGTGCTTCCCAGATCTCTGGCTTGAGAACTCCAGCACTTGGTCTCTGAATTTGAATTTGGTCTCAAGTTATAAGACTTGCACTTAGGAGGAGAACTGCACTTACTCTAATGAACTGCTGAACTCTCTGTGGTGGATTTCTCATGGTCTTTGAATCCAGTGCCTTTGAGTTTCAAAGGGCTTGGATTTTCCCCAGCAATACTGGATAGAGTTTTGCAGCTCCATTTCAAAGTTCTTCACAGAGAAAATCTGGTCCATTTTGATTAAAGTGTGAAACTTAGTCAGTAGTTGGGTTTTTTAATATTTTTATACATACACACACTTACTGCAGGTCTGATGTTGCTGTGGGAGTGCTGTGATTACAGCTTTTCTGGCTTTAAGTTGGACCAAATGGTGTTGAGAATCAGAGGGACTCATCAGGATCTGCTGTTGTAAGAAATGTTAAATATTTGAGGGGAAAAAAGCACTAGCTAAGTTTTGTTAGTAATAGATTTGATAGGTTCTTCTGATTTATTCTTATCTACATGCAAGATTGTCTGATGATTGTTTCCCCAAATTGTAAATAAAAGTATTTATTCTTATCTGATGCAACTGGGCTGACTTGTAACTAAATTGCTTATAAACACATAGATCTGCAATTCACATGCCTCTTGCCAAAAGGGAGCTGATAACAGCATGGAGGGCAAAGAACTTAGTGTTCAGATTTAATCAGATCAGCAAAATCAGAGTATCTGACAGGCAGACATGCGTGGGATCTCCTGGATTCCTTGCAACTGTGTGTTGCTATTTCAACTGCCAGTGCAGACTGTATGTATCCAAAATACCTCACAGAGAGACTTGGCTTTCCATCTTGTGATTGGATCTTAGTCATGCCTTAAGTTGTAATTTGAACTAGGCAAACAGTGATGTGATAGCCTAAAGAGCTACTGATAACCAAAGGAACTCCTTCAGAAGAAGCAGACTGAAGTGAATTTGAGGAAAGGAGATAGGAAAATCAGGAAGAAAGCACATGTTCCAAATCAGTATCAATGTGAGGATGCTTATGGGGAAAAATCCACTTACAGACAATGGCAAATATAGGAAGAACTTGGAAAATCAGTGCCAGCCAAGAAAAATACTCGGCTGATGCTGCAGTCTTCAGACATGGACAATGGGATCAGCACTGAGAAAGGAGCAAGCTGCTTGTATTCCAAGGATGTGGGCATGAGGGAGAAAACATAATTGTCCTTCAGAAAGATAACAAAACTGCTGGGAGAGTTGCTGGGAGTTGTGTTTGGTCTCCTGTAGCCAGATGATGGCTGGATACCAGCACTGAACTGACAAAGCCCTCATTTGCTGCCTTTTGGATCAGAGTAGCCAATATCCAGGATAAAACATGGAATGGTTTGGGTTGGAAGGGACCCTGAAGACACCCAGTTCCATGGTAGGGCTTCTGTGCACGTAGAAGTGGAAAGCACTTGAAAGGATTCTCTTTGTGGCTGTAAGTCTGGAAGGAATTTTCAATGAGTAATAGTACTGGAGAGGGAATTTGTTAGGAATTCTGGGGATAAGCTCCTTGTTCTTGAAAGCTTTACTGAATAAACATTGCAGGCCAACTCCCAGGAGAGTTTGCTTTGTGCCCTTGTTTCAATAGTGAAGGTGCCTGTGGCTTTGCCTATTACCTTAGTTTTATTTATTTATGTAATTTAATAATTTCAGTCACTCCTGAGCTTTCCTAAGACTTTTTGGTTTTGTTCTGAGAAGTTGAGACTAACTTCCTGAAAAACAAAAGAATATACATTTCCATTTGGAAGCTGGAATGAGTGTTGAACCTGTGACACTCTTGCTTACAAGTTAACAGTCAGCTTTGCTCAAAATCCCTTCACATATGCCCAGTGACATTTCATACAGGCCCTGCACTGTTTGTGCTGGTTGTTTTCCTCTCTATAATTTCAGTAGAAAATACCCAAGATACATTTAACAAAAGGAAAAGTCTTATCACCCTAAAGTTGTTCATTAATCAGGCAAGGGGGTGGCAGCACCTCTTTTGGACATCGTGGAGGGAACTTGATGTTGTTTTAGCAGTTCTCCTCCAGATTTTGGTGCTGTGGGGTTTGGCTATGTAACTGCTGTGGCAAAGGCTGCAGGGTGGGGAGCCTGTGCTTCAGAGCTGCTTTGTAATTCGTGCCACAATAAAAATCAGTGCCTTAGTCATGGGCAGCTCTGGAAAAGGAACCCAGAGTTCAGACAAAGCCCTCTCTCTCTAGTTTCACTTCAGAACTTACTGGCTAAAGCAGAGTGATCCTTGAGTTTTTGGAATGTTGCACTCACTTTATGATTTTTAAATTTTATTTTTGTGGTTTGAACTTGCCCAGCTGCCTTAAACTTGGGATACAAGTGCTGAAATAGCCATGGTGCTGTGTGCCTGTTCCCCCACCCAGCTGACTGGCTGAATCAGACTTTCTGCACCATGGTCTTACACATCTTTATAAAAACTCCAAGTGTGGGAATTGGAACTGTCAAAGGAAGATCATAGATCATTCACTTTTTAAGAAGGGACTGAAATTCCAGAACCTAAATTGCGCTCTCTGAAATGGAAAAATGTGAGGAAGAATTTCCATAACAAGTGAACAACAAGGTTTTAAAGTCCAGCACAGGCAGCTGTGTGGTATTGATGCACTTTGGAGATAACAGAATGACTTGGACCATAGACAAAGTGTAATTCTAGGAAAGGAGAAATCCCCAATCTGAGTGTTGAATTTCATGCTGTCAAAAGCTGATTAATAAGAATTCCTCTTCCTGTGGCATCTGCATCTATTGAAGATGTTTGTGTAACAGTAATAAAAAAAAAATAGTCTCTTGAATGCCTCTTAAATTCTGGGGAGAGGTGCACTGGAGAACTTGAGGATACAGCTGTGTCCCCAGACTGCAAAGGCATTGCTGTCCCCAGCTCTCACTTTCTTCCCCTCTTCTACTCATTGCACAGTAAATTTTGGGCAAAGTCATGCAGTGTGAGCTCACCAGTGGGCAGTGATACAGCAGGATACAAAGATGCATGGCACAAACACAGGAAGTTACTTAGATTTTAGTTTTCAGGCATAATTGATTGCTTTAAAGTTATTTAGTGGTTTGTTTCTGGAAGCAGTCATGCACTTTGCAGGAGAACATGGGAGGAATGGATAACCCACAGCTAGCATGGGATATCCTGTAGTTCTTGGTTTGGGAAAGCTGCTCTAGAACCCATTGCTGCTGTTGGCATTGTGGGAAGAGAATGGAGGAAGCATGAAGTGATCCAGAATGAGGGAAACTGGCATGAGGAATTGTTGGTTATGGATCCTCATCACATGGCAAAGGGGAAGCTTAAGTTCTTTGGGGTACATGTTCTGATTTAATATTGGGTGTGGTTCCTGCTTTGGGCTCCAGCTCTTTCCCAAAATCTCCAAATGTCAGCGTGGAAATCCACATCCCTGTATTTTATTAAGAACCTCATCCTATTCCCATGCAAGCTGCTCTTTCCACTGCAGCTCAGCTGGGCCCATACCTATGATCACATCCTAATCAGAAAACTCTCCCTTTTTTTGTAGGATTACCTTCCCTCACAGCAAGACATCCTGCTGGCACGAAGGCCCACCAAAGGGATTCACGAGTACGACTTTGAAATCAAGAATGTCCCTTTCAAGATGGTCGATGTGGGTGGGCAGAGGTCGGAACGGAAGCGGTGGTTCGAGTGCTTTGACAGTGTCACATCCATATTGTTCCTCGTGTCCTCCAGCGAATTCGACCAAGTGCTGATGGAGGACCGGCAGACAAATCGCCTCACGGAGTCCCTGAACATTTTCGAAACGATAGTCAACAACCGTGTGTTCAGCAACGTCTCCATCATCCTCTTCTTGAACAAGACGGACTTGCTTGAGGAAAAAGTACAGAAAGTCAGCATCAAAGACTATTTCCCAGAGTTTGAAGGGGATCCCCACTGCCTAACAGATGTCCAAAAATTCCTGGTGGATTGTTTTCGCACGAAACGCCGGGACCAGCAGCAGAAGCCCCTGTACCACCACTTCACCACTGCTATTAACACAGAGAACATCCGGCTAGTTTTCCGTGATGTTAAGGATACCATCCTGCACGACAACCTCAAGCAGCTGATGTTACAGTGATGTGCAAAAAAAGACTGGTTTATTTCAGTAACTCTTGTGTGTTGTTTAACTAGAAGTTTACAGCAGGAGTAGAGAAATCCAGATCCTGTCAGACTTCTTGATATGTGGCTAAAAGCTGCTGCTGAACACATTATTGCCAATTTCTGCAGAAATTCAGGCTTAATCTCTTCCAGTGTAGCTTCAAGTTGACTCAAGTTGTAATTTTATAGCAGACCTATGTCTAAGTTACCTGTAAAGTGGTAAATTTGACCTTTTACAAACATATGTATTATCCTAGAAAATCCAGAATTCCAAGTTGAAACTTCAATGAAATTGTTGCAATTATTATACTGTGGCAGTAGTTTAAAGTTGGGGGGGAGAGAAGCTTTTCACATCTAACTTCATTGTAAAGACTGTGATACCATAGCTGACTTATGATTTCTCAGGTCTATTTTTGGTTAGAAATCCCATCAAATCCCTTGCTGGAATCATCTCTTTGAAGCGTGGCTTCCTGGGTGTAACGTACTTCCTGTTTAAGTATAAATCATGGCGTTGGGTTGGAATAGGAGATGCTTTAAAAATACATAAAATCAGGAGTTTCAGACATATCTATCAGGAAGTGCTGAGTCCAGTGACGAGGGATTAGTGGTTGGCACAGTACATGGATTCACTCCGGAGGCGTCCACACGTCCTGGAGCCATGGCACAGAGCACTCTGATCAATCCTCTCGGCATTCTGGTGTGGGATGGGGGAGCAAGCCCAGCTGGTGTTCTGTATCTTCACTGACCAGATGTTTACTGGAAATAGCAGATGTTACCTGTGGCTCACCTGTTCTGGAAGCGCTTTAACTTAGCACTGGTTTATTTGAGCTCCCTGCCTCCTTCCCAGGTGCCTCCTCTGAGTCAGGAGCGTTTGGTGATGGAGAGAAGGACTTGCAAACCTAAGTGCCTCCTTTGTTCTGTTCTCCTCTGGCATTTTCAGTGGCCTTATGAATTCCCAGCAGAGGCCTTGTGTAGCTGACACCGTGCAGATGAATGTTTTCTTCTGAAAAAAATTAAAGACAGTGTTCCAGCAGAATGTGCTTCGGCTGATGAGGTTCTTTCTGAGACTTTCCAGTTGGGTCTAAGCAATCCTAAGTGTACTTGAGCCAAATAGGTTGCACAGCATCTTCCAGAGTGCTGCTTGTGACTATTTTACCCAAAGTCCTTTTGCAGTTTTGTTTAATTTTCTTAAGGGGAGCATTGCCATGTGATTAAAAAAAGAAATTATAATAATAATAATGAAAAATAATGAAAATAAAGCAATCCTGATGTACCCCACAGCACACTGCAAAAAGAGAGTGAGATTGTGATACAAAAACCAGTGTCCTTGCCACGTTTCCCCCAGGCTGTAGTGTGGTGTGGGCAGCTCAGCTGCTGCTTTCCCCCATGGAATTGGCCAGTTCCTGTGGATCATGCTGGTGGCCAATCCTTGAATACATTTTTATTCTCATCCCACGAGCCGGGGGTGACATGGTGGTGTCACTGCTGGGAGCAGTGGCCCTGCCAGGACATAGGAAATCTGCCTGTCTCCTGAACTTAGTCTTTGCTTACTGTGATTGTAAGTTGTATTAACATCTCTGTACCTCGTTCTCCTGGCAGTAGAAGGGGAATAGTGTATTTTTATTTAGTTAGGTGCTTTGAAAGACCTCTATTTTTTTATATCATCCAGCAAATAGTCATAGGGTAGTCTGTGATTCTGGCCATCAGGCACTGTTTAGGGAGGAAAGAATTCTAAAAGAGCTTGGGAGAAGTCACAGTGCAGAGTCTAAACACAATCCTCATGTCTGGATGCAGCACTGATGTCAGGAGGGTTAATAGAATCTTGGATGGGGATATTTAATGTAGATTTTGCCTCTACTGGACAAGGATTATTTCTGATTTGGTGTGTTCAGGTTATATGTGAGCAATTCAAGAAGGATGATGAATCAGAGACCTCAGGAAAGGCTGGTGAGGCTCTTTCAAGGACTGAACAAATCTGTGATGGGAGCAGAAGTTCTCCTTTGGGCTATAAATGCTTCATGAGCAGACACAAACCTCTGGTGGCCTCCAAGTCCAGTCTTGGAAAGCAGAAAACAAATCCATGCCCTTGGTTGTCAACAGGAGGAAGAGTTGGGTTGGTTTTTCCTTTGCTGACAGTTGTCTGAACAAGTGTCTTTTCAAAACAGAGGCTTACCTCTGATTAAAACAGTTGATTTGGAGAAGTCTGCAGAAGGTGCTTTGGAGGGTGTCAGACCAGATGATTGCAGAAAAGACTGAAGGTAGTGGATGATAGGGTGAGTACCATGGATTTGTCTAAACTAATTTATGTGAAGTGTTGATGAATTTCTTGTCAATTGAACCTGTTAATGTACTGAAGATCCTCGAAACTGATGTCAGTCTAAGGATGTAGCCAGGATCACTGGGCACTTCTGCCCTTAGCTAAAGTGGGGAAATCCTCAGCAGCTTCTCCCCAGAACCACCACAAAAATCCCTGTTTTGAATCCTTTGAGATCACTCTCCTGTGAACCCCAGGGCCTGGAACAGAGCGAGGGGGACCCCCATGCTGGGTCACTCATAGGCCTGGTAGATAAAGCACTATATGAATCTCAGGCAGAAATGAATTGTTTTAATGAAATAACTGAGTCAAATCACTCGGGTTTCCCACTCCCAGTTGGTGAGAGGGGTGAGGCAATGTACCTGGATGTTCCTGTTTACATGGTTCCTGTGTTACCCTACAGCCAAAAACCCCAAAGCAACAGCCTTGTCCATCTTCAGGCTCACTCTTCATGAGCTCCCTGAACAGAGCAACCTTGGGCTATTGTATTACCTGTTAGATTTGTTCCTAAATATCATTTATTTGTAGCAGGACATAAGTCTGGTACAAGAGCTGAAGGGTTGATGCTCTGAACTGGCTGAGTTTGTCCTGAAACAACCAGAATTACAGTTTGCTGGTGAGAGTGAAGCTTCCTCATGGAGACCAGTCTGTGGTACAAGGTTGGGATGTATTCCTAGTGAGGGTGGGAAAGCAGATAGAAAGTGAAGTGTCCCAGAAAATCAAGTTTCCTAAAGTTCCTTAGTTCTCTTTGCTGGAGTGAGCTGTGTTCTAAAGATCACTGACCATATGGAGATAAACCACTGTCCTGTACAAGCTGTACTTGAAGGTGAAATTGTTCTTTTAGTGCTGCAGAGTGTTCAGCTGAGGCAATTGATACCTAAAAACTGTGGCTGTTCATCAGGGCTTTAAAAATATGACTGGGGTTTTTTTCTATATATTGTACGTGGGAGCATAAGCCATCAGTTTGTGTGAAACTTCAGCTTTCTTCTAGAATAACTGTTCTTAAAAAAAGAGTCAGGTTGATCTCAAAGGCTGTTTATGGGGCTCGTGTGTGAGTAGCTTGAAATTGAGCATTATCCAGCAGAGGGCTGGGGTGGGTGGGTGTTCCTGAGCTGGGGGATGTTCCTGGTGGATCCCAGCTCTGAGCCCCCAGGCTGAGCTGTGGCCAGCACAACACCCCCTGCAGTTCCTCTTGCAGTTCCTCTTGCAGAAGGTTCATTTTCCACTCCTGTTCCACACCCTCGGGAAGTCTCCTGCCCTGCAAATCCTTCACCAGTTCACTTTACAGGTCTTGTCTCTCTGATGGTACCATTAACGTAGTTTTTAATTACACAGCATTGCAATACAGTGCCATTTTGCAATTTCTTTGCGTTGTACTTGAAAATAAGTTGAATTGCAGACTATTTAAAACTGCTTTCCTGCGCTTACAGTAGCAGTGAGAGCTTACCTTATGTGAAGCCTTTATGTAAAAATATATTTTATAACAACCTCATAGATCTTTAACAAAACCAAGATTTGTATTAGCTTTGTATAAATGTTTGTGGCTTACAATTTTATATGTTTAACTTTTTATAAACTTTCCAGGGACTACTTTTTATTGTAAATTTTTTTTTTTTCTCTCCTTGCTTTAGTTTAAGATTGGCAATAAATTATTTCTAAGGGAGGTCTTAGAAGAAAAAACATCACTTCTTTTTTATAAAATGGTTAAATCAATTCATAGTTTCAAACCTCTTACACTTGCTTGTACATTGCTCTGTACATACTCTTCCAAAAGTGTTGCCTTTCAGCTATTAATATTTGCCTTGTGTACAAAAATTACTGACGATGAATAAACATATACAGCCTCATGTTGGTGTGATGAAATCATTTTTTCTGTTTAATAACGAGCCAGCAGACTCTTTTCTTGTTGGTTGGCAAAGCCCAGCTGGTTTGCTCCTGCAAACACATCTTGTGTTTCAAATAAAATATGTAACAGAGTCAAACAAACCCTGCTCCTCCAGGTCCTGCTCAGCCTGATGACTTTGTCCCCGGCAGGGAGGCACCATGAAATTGCTGACTTGCATTTGACAGCCAGTTTTTGTGCTTAATATTTAAAATATTGATGGCACTCGGGTGTGTTCTGCGACAAACCTCCATGAATTATGGATCTTGATACAGCAGAGTTGATTTTATTATTTTTTTTTAGCCCTTTTTGACTAAGCCAGCCTCTGCCTCCTGGAGAAGAGGCTCACTGGCTGCAGTATGAAGCAGAATTTTGCAGCAAAACATTGATTTCTCATCAGTTTTTGTAGGCCTGAAATGCTTCATTTTCCACAAGAGCCCTTGGATTTGGCTGGCATGCTGTGGACACTAAATCCCCGGAAATACTGGGCCCAGGTCATCCTTGTTTATAGAGCTGGAGCTCAGCATTAGTGCTGGGTCTCCTAACAGGAACACAGGCACTGCAGGAATTCTCTGCATGGTGTGGTGGGTGAGCCTGGATGCTCTCAGAGCCACCTCTGAGCACTGGAACGAGTTCAAAACCTGCCTGATGCCCTGGAACTGAGCTCAGCTCTGTTGGGTTTGGATTCCAGGTCCTGCCTATCCCTTTTTCACTCTGGCAAAGTCACACCAGCTGAGCACCGTGATGTTCCTCTGACCTTGAAATCCAGGGGTTTTTTGAAGCCTTTTTTTTTTCCCTTTATTCCATCCTATTTCCTGAGATGCCACCTGAGGAGTAAAACCAAACCCATCTAGAGCTCAGCTTAACAAGCCATGTTTGTTGTGATTTATAATCCAAGTATCACAAGTGTAATTGCATCGCTTTCACCTGGGCTCCTGGTGAAGCTCTTGGGGATTCAAGCCTTGAGCAAACTGGTCTAGTGGAGGTGTCCCTGCCCATGGCAGGGGTTTGGAACTGGGTGAGCTTTTAAGGTCCCTTCTGACTCAAACCATTCCATGATTCTATGATAATTCTATGGAATAATTAATGACATATAAATAACTAATAATTTCTTCTTAAGAATGGGTTAGTGGTGTTGGGCTGTCCTGGGTTATGATCACCTCACCACACTGATGTGCTGGGGGCTGAAGTGGTGGGAAGAGCAGAAGTGGAAAAAAGAGCACGTCCCTGGATTTATTTCCAGGAGGAAATGAAGTTTCTTCACCTTTGCAACACTTTTGATTTACTGAAACACCTCGTTGCAGGGCTGAATGTAGGTTGGGTGTTCCAGCCTCTTCCTTCCTGTTCAAGTAACTCTGTGATTGCACAGTAACTGACAGGAGGGATTAAAAAGGCAGTGGGGCTGTGCCCAAGGTGGCCCTGGCTGTCCCCTGGCAGCAGGAGCCGGGTTCAGAGCTGACCTTGGTCCCATTCCTTTGGGGAAGCAGAGGTGACCATGGAGGGCAAAGTGCTGAGGAGAGAGATCCCATGGGGAATCAGGCTGGAAGTGGGACAGGAATCTGCTCTGGCACAGACCCTGCTGGGTTTGCCCTCTAAAACAGAGCAGGGGATGGCAGGGAGGTACTTCTGACCCCTCCTGCTACACTGTCCACTCCTGTTTTCCACACCTGCTGTTCTCAGTGTATGTGAAATGGGAATTACCTGATTAAATTGATTGCAAGGACCCAGATGGATGGAGTCCCACAAGGCTCTGCAGTAGTGTTTTATTTGTGTCCAACTTCAGATGCTCTTGCATTGCCTTTCTCTGCCTTCTTTGCACATGAGGGGAAGCCCTTGGTTCCAGCTGGAGTGCAGCTCCCACAGAGAGCACTTTTCTGGGCTCTGGGGCTCTTGCTCAGCAGCTCTGCTGAGAGCAGCTCCTGCAATTTCCAGCCCTGCTGCAGGCAGGGAGTGCTCTGTGGCAGGGCCTGTGCTCAGTGAAGTGACAGGAGATGAGGAATCCAAACATCCCCAGCGAGGGGAGATCATCCCTGCCCCTGTGTGCAGCTCTGAGCCTCTGCTCAGAGCCCAGAGCTTGATTAATGCTGAGCTCTGGAGCTGACACACCTGGAGTTGGGGCTCTGCAGGGAATATCTAAAGCTGTGAGCAGCAGCTTGTGTTTGCTGCTCCTAAGGCAGGGAGGGCTGGAACTGCAGGGGAAGGCAGGAACATGTTTGTCAGCAGATCCCAGACAGGAATAAATCCCATTTCTCTGCCTGGATGGGTGGAAATGCAGTGACCCACTAAGATGATGCTGATCAGTGCAGACTGCTTTTTATTAATTTAGGACTTGCAGAGCAGGGGGAAGCACGAGATCCCATGCATCCAACAGTATCCAAAGTGAGTTTATCCCACTCCCAGTATTCAGTAGTGGATCTTGCCTTCCCAGGATGCCCTTCCCAGGATTCTGCCCATTGACAGGCAACATCTTAGAGCCCAAATCCCTGCCTGATGTCCAAATCCCTGTCCTTGGGTGGCTCTTAGCCAGGCTGCAGGCACTGCCCTGTGCTCTGCTGCTGCCTGCAGCCTGGAACACAATCAACTTCTCTGACTAGCAAAAAGCCACCTCCATCAGATCCAGAGGAAAAGCAGGAGTGGAAAAAAAGGAGAACATCTAATATAAGATCCCATTCCCCCAGACAGCCTTTGCACTGCTTAGGGGCCGAGTGACTGTTTCCAAGCTGACCATACTCCCTGCCAGTGAAGGTTGGGGGGTGACAGCAGCCATGAATAACTCACCTCCAGGGAGTGACCCCCTTCCTCCAGCACTCCATCACCATCCCCACGTGAGGTTCAGCTCCTCTGTGCACCCCCAGTCTGTGCCTGAGGGCTGGTTGTTGTTTTCAGCTTTTATTGGAAGAAAATCCAGCATCTGTCAGTGATACAGAACTTTCTGGGGTTGCCTCAGCAGAACATTTTGCAATTTTTCGGTATGAGCTGATTCTCTTGTATTGATCCAGAGTCTAAGGGTGGGAGCAGCTGTGAATTGATGACTGTTTCTTGCTGTAGTCTCCATTTTCCCCAAAGAAAAGGGAAGCAGATGAAAGAACTTCAGTGAAATCAGCATTTTCAAAGCGTTATTAACATCAGGATTTGCAGGGGGGCAAGTTGAGCAAGGCTTCAGCAGCATCAGCTGTCTTACATCATGTCTGGCATTTGCTGAAAAATTGTCTAAAATTAAGGGGAAAACTTCCTCTTTTGTTCTTGCAGATGACCCACTCAGACTCTCCTTCCCTCTCTCTCCCATGCTCACTTAAAAACTTGAGGAGAAAAGGGGATATTTCTCATTTTATCCTCTGCTGTGCTCCCCAAGCTGCCTGGGGAAGGGACACCAGCCTGAGACTGCAGCAGAAACTGCTCCAGTCCCTCCCTGTCCATGGTATTGCATCTTCTCCCACAGCAGGAAACCCTTCTGCTGCTGCTCCTCTCACCTCTGCAGTACCCAAGGTGAAATAATATTAAACACTTTTGTAGATCTTCCTCCCGTTTCCAGTGAAAAGTTGGCTTTCACTGTGCTGAGATGAAGCAGTGCAGAGCCACCTCTGGTGTTCTCTGGGGATGTCACTGGGGAAAGGAGCATTTCTGCATGTGCAGAAGCAGCAGGTGTGTGGCTGTCTCCTTGTTCAGCTGACTGGCACCACTGCAAGGATCTGATTGTGATCCTCCAGTCCCTGGGGGGAGCCTGAAAGAGATGGACAAAGACTCTTTGCAAGGGCTTGAAGTGATGGGACAAGGAGGAATGGCTTCAAACTGATGGAGTTCAAGTTCAGATGGGATATTGAGAAGAAATCCTTCCCTGTGGGGTGGTGGGGAGGCCCTGAGGGTGCCCAGAGAAGCTGTGGCTGCCCCTGGACCCCTGGAAGTGTCCCAGGACACTTTCAGCACCCTGGGACAGTGGGTGCCCATGGCAGGGGTGGCACTGGATGAGATTCAAGGTCTCTTCCAACCCAACCCATTCCACAATTTCTCCCCTTAGAAAAGCAACCCCAGCTGGCTGAACTGGAAGGTTTGATATATATGGAGAGTATTTAGACATTTGTTATTCAAATGAATTGCCAGAGGGAGCTCCTCTCTGAAAGGCTAGCAAGGTAAAGTGTTGTTCTCCCCTCTCCACAGCAGCAGGGATGGAATATGAAAGGGCCTGGCAGCCATCCAGCCATTCCTCTGGAGCCAGGATTCCCACTCCTCCTCTCCCTACCCCGTCTCCCCTGCTTGTCTCAGGATAAATGCCTGTGATGATGCCAAGGGAAGGAGAGCAGAGGAGGGAAGCACAGCCTGGCACATTCCTGTCCTGCCGTGGCTTCCCTGGCTGGGAATCGCTGCCCACGTGGAGGGAATGGATGTTCCTGGGAGCTGGCAGCTTCCAGGGGCACCAGGAGGGAGAGAAAGGCACCTGCAGAGAGCAATCCTCAGCCTGAGGAGGTGTCCCAGGTCGGGGGGACCAGTCAGCCCCAGATGTGACCACCAGCACTGCCAGGGAAGTGAAAGCACTGAGCCAGAGCCCCCCAGCTCCCTGCTAAAGGAAGGTGGGAGTGTGAGAGTGCAGAGAACTCAGATCCTTGCAGGAAAGGTCCAGAATGACTTCTTGCTGAGGGGGGGTTCAGGGCTGGGCTCCCCAAGGCCTGTTTGTGGCAGGATTTCACCTGTCCCATCTCCATTTTCACTTTTATAACACTCACAGACCTTTGCATTTAAGTAACTCCTTGTTATTTTGTTTGCATTAAAATAACTCCTCCTCCTTTAAACAGCCCTTGGCAGTGGTGTGGGACACAACCCCACATATTTACAGTTCCTGTAAAGCAAGAGAACAACTAAAACATCTGAAACAAAACTAAAAACTGAACATCATTTCCCATTTTTACAGCTCTTTAGATCTCACATTTCTTTAGCACAGGCTGATTTTTTCCCTGATCTTCTGGTCAGATGGGATTTCTGTTTATGGGATGTGAATGTCACCCCATCCTTATGTGCCAGGCTGTTTGGGAAGAGAGCTCCTAATGCAATGTTAGTGCAAAATACTTCAGAGCTGAATGTATTGGTAGGAGAAACAGATCTTCTCTTGACTGACATGGCCAGATTATTGTCTGCAGCCAGTTCTGTTCAGCCCTGGCTCCGTTTGAAGCTGCAGACCAAACCACTGTGGAGGGGCAGAAGGATGACCACGATCCATGTTCGTGGTCCTGTGCTGTGATGTGAGCACAGGCTGGATTCCAGGAACATCAGAGCACTAAATAAAGCAGCTGTGCTTGCTCAGCAGCTTCGGGTCCAGCAGGTCTAAGGGGAGCTGTGAAATTCAGTCTCCATCACCACATTGGTAACACTTCCTGAGAATTCCAGGATCCCTCTTTTCCCTGGTTTGTGTCTCTTTGAAATGCTGGAGAAATGAAATTATTGTGGGGAAAAAATAGAACATTAATATATGTCTGTAGGAACCATGGGCTAAACTCCTCCTCTGTCTTCCAGCAAACCTCACCAGTGTTTGTAAAAGCTTCCAAACACAAAAAGCATCACACGAGTGTAAATATTGGAGCTTTTATTTGTTTAGATTTAATAAAAACCCCAAAGAGCTGTTGGGTGTGTTGAGGAAATGCTGCTCCTGAGACACCTGTGCAAACCAGTAAGCCCAGAATGCCTCTGGCTATAGAGGAAAATATAGGAAAAATGTTTCCTAGGAAAAATGCATGGAAGCAGGTGATTCCCCAAAGGATTTCAGCTCAGGGTTGAGAGCGTGATCATGGTACATTGTCACTCAAGATGCTCTTTCCCCTCAATTTTGCAAATTCCACCCAAAATCTCCTCCAGAAAGGGTGTTGTCATTACCAAGACCTCAAAGTTCTCCTTCCCTTGCTGCTGCTTTCCTGCAGGTCTCTTAAAACTTTTAAATGAGCTGGATTAATAAAATATGCTCCATCTCTCTCATGCACACATTTTAAATTAATAATGGCAATCCTGCTGTCAATTCACGCTGGAACAAACCAGTGCAGCACACCCAGTCCTCGTGTCCCCATCCCATGTGTCCCTGTTCTGTGTCCCTGTCCGTGTGTCCCTGTCCCTGTCCGTGTGTCCCCATCCCATGTGTCCCTGTCCGTGTGTCCCTGTCCGTGTGTCCCTGTCCCGTGTGTCCCTGTCCGTGTGTCCCTGTCC